>NW_028275161.1:23807076-24110458 GCF_013281855.1 Momordica charantia
CGACAGAATATCAGTGATTTTGAAAAAAGAGGTTTAAGTCTAATTGATTTTCCAAAATCACCTAGCTTAAAAATCAATTTAAAATTTATAAAATCAATTTTTTAATTTGTCAAACATGATCAACGTACATAAAGTGATTTTGGTCACTCCATTCGAAAGTGATTTCTACAAATGCCAAATGGTGTGTTTGGGTTATTTCGCATTGCCAAAATCACTTTTCCTTGTCAAATTCACCTCTCTTGCCATTTATTATGTTTGGTAAATTATAAAATTTATTTTAGAAAAGCTTAAAATCAATTATATTTAAATATCTTTTTTCAAAATCATTATTTCTACCATCAACTCCAAATATATCCAAAATATATCGTGATTTTAAAGTAATTTCAATAAATCACCCTTTAGGGTGGTTTTAAAAAAAAATATATAATATATATATTATTAACAATTATTCAATATATTATAAAAGTGATTTTTATTTGTTAAACGAAAAAAACTGATTCCAAAATCACTTGGAAAACTTTCCAAGCACACCCAGCGGCTAGCCTGATATAGACACCCTCCCTCCAAACAAATTAGAGGCAAAGGTAGAACCTGCCACCAGCTACTACAATATCATCAAACTTCATCTTCCCGTGCAGCTGTTGTTCAATCTCCCTAATTGCTTCAACATAACCCCTGAACAATATAATAAAACCAAGTATGTAAAAATAATATATACCCTTATTAATTTAATAAATAATGGGCGAAAAGGATATATATATGAAGTGTTTGGTTGCAGCCTTTAGAAAAGTTGTATGTAACGTTGAAGAATCAAGTCTCACCAAATTCCAAGAGAATTTGATCCTCCAACAGGAATAACATATGGCTTTCTTCCTTCAGCGACTAATTTTGACTTTAAGTAATCTGTCATTGCCTATACTTAAAACAGAGACAACAAAAATAAGCTACAAATACACAAAAAATTAGAGAGAACATTATTACATTAGTATTTAGTAAAACAAAAGAAGATATATAATTAAATAAACAAAACCTCTGATCCATTTTCTTGATACTCTTCTCTGGTGACAAGTTCGATATGAGCTCCAACTAATCGCTCGATCAAAAGATTGCCTGTGAATCCAGGGTCTTGGTTCAAGAGCGCCTGCATGTATATATATATATCAAATCGTGGACACGAAGACAATCAAGAAAGCCAAAATTAGGAAAAAAATGTAATAACCTTTGAAGTGAATAGAATAAGATAAGAATCGAGATTGAAATACTTGGCAGCAACAGCAGTAGCACGACAGTGGTTGCTTTGGATGCCTCCGATAGTAATAACACAATCGGCACCTTGTTTCAAAGCATCTGCGATGAAGAATTCTAGTTTCCTAACTTTATTACCACTCAATTGCATTCCAGCAAGATCGTCACGCTGTAGTAATCATTTTTCAACAATTTTTAATTATTTTATAAGCATGAAAACTTAAATCTTGTCGAAAAGGTAAATGATGAATTATCTAGATTTATAAAATGCATGTGATCATTACTATCGATGTCAATTTATTTTGAGATAAAACTTTAAAATATATTAGTTTTGGAGCACAAACAAGAAGTTCGCTCTAAAAAAGATCCCACCAATATTGGTGAGTCCAAACTGAGCTATTTTGAGATGTGATAGGAAGGTTCATCCACGTGGTAAGGTAAACTCTGAAAATCTTGTAAATTTTGTTTGGTAACTTTTAGTATTTCTTTCTTTTTTTATTGAAAAAAATAAACATCTGGTATTTCACCTCTTGTTTTTTATTTTCTCAAATTTCAGATTAAAAAAATTAAAGCTCTTACTTAGAAAATGAATTTTTGAAATTAGCATAAAATATTCAAAACTAATATGTTTATTTTAGTTTCTTTCAATATTTATTATGTATTTTAGAAGTAAAAAATAATAAAATAAATACTTGTCTTTTTAATGTTTCTTAAGATCAGCTGAAAACAAATTAACAAGAAATCAAGAACCTAGATATTCCCCCATGAGCGTTTGCATGATTTTTTATGATGACATGATTTCACACAGACATACCAACTTGTATGTGGTAAGTTAATTAAAAGAGAATTGAATTATTTTTTTATTTTTTCGAGTTCAGCCTGAAATTTTGAAGCTCCGAATTTTTTATTTTCATTATTTTTCTTTTTCGAGTTGCATGAAAATTCTGTTTTTCCTGCTGAAAAAGGTAAGGATAAATGAATTGACACTTCAAATTCCATTATTTCCACGTTGGCTGAAAAACTGAAAGTCGAGTCACACGTGTTGAACAGCTTACACCTAATTCTGTGTTTTAAGTAGAGGACAAAACACACCATGCGGCAATAGAAATCAATCTATGAAGTTCATTTCAAAGAGACGAAAAAGTTATTTTTCGTATGGACAAATTGCACGAGGGAGGAAAAGCCAAAAAACAGAGATAGAAGTAAATTAACACAATTCTTTACGGTGGTTCAGCCGAATGCCTACATCTACTGTGTCGGGAAAGTAAAAATTATATTGTATCAAAATAAAGGTAAGAACAAGTCTCATATCGGGTTCTTCAATAAGAGGTCAGAGGATGATGAGTTGTTGATTACAAATCAAATGGTTAAAAATCCGGTTAAACAAAAAACAATAAAATGATGGAGTTTGTGTAAAAGAGAAAGTTGAGTAAGCAGAAATAGAATGAATGAGAATCACCTTGAGCCAGACCTCGGTGTTGTTGGGCAGATTTGGAAGGTTCCACTTGTGAATGGGAGTAGGAAACTGATTCCAACCCCAAAATTAATGTAATCAGAAACGAATCAAGTTTCAACAATAATATAATATTATAGGGCAGTGGGCAGCTTCTTAGTTCTTAGGATGCGATTATTTCGATTGACGAAGAGAAGAGAGAGATGTGGAAATTTGGAACTTACACGGCCAAGAGAACAGAAGTGATCCGGGATGGGGTTCAGGTGGGAGGCCCAGGACGGTGCCACATAGGGTCTCACGGTCAGGAAGTCGTCTAGGCTCTTCGGAACTTCCTCGTTCTTCTCCTTAATTTCAGGCTTCGTCATTTCCATATCGCTTTCGCTTCCGCGGTGGTCGGCGGACCGGAGTTCTCCTCGTCTCAACGCAACACTTCCGTTCTGTCCATGCCTTTTTTAAGACACCAAATTTCAAATTTGTCAAAATTTTATTAAATTACCATTTTTCGTCAAGTTATGAATCTTAACTGTCATAATTAAACTGCCCTAAATTAATAATACAAATTTGATGGACCCCACCCCATGCCACAGATCATTATTAACCAGTTGTATTACCTAAAATATATATATAAATGACAATAACACTATGAACCAATGGTTAAGTTTGGAAGTATAAATGACATAATAATAATTTTTTTTTAGTACAATAATATCTTTTCGTAATTAAACTACTCTTATCTCTCCCAAGGACTCTTCTTCATTAGAGTTATAATGATTATAAATATAATTAAACCTCTCTTAAATAATAATCAAAATTTGATGGATGCCACACACCACAAATCGTTATTAACCACAAAGCCCACACCTTTAACTAAAAAAATTATATATATCGTTATTGGCCAAAGGTTAATATTGGAAATATATTCTGTCAATAGAAATTTTGAAATATATTTCATAATAATAAAGCAATAAAATAATGCTATATTTCCATATAATTGAGCTATACCCTCATCTTTCTCACTTGCCATTTTTTTCAATGTTTTAGTTATCATAATATAACCTCTCTTAAATAGCAATAATAATATGATGACAAAGATAATATATATATATATATTTATTTATTTTATTAGTCATTTTTAGAAAATATTATTTAGGAATAATTTCGAACTAACAAATATGGGGATACAAATGCTGATTAATGGTTTGATCTTAAGAGTCGATCTACTGGAGAAACAAGGATTCGAGAAAGTTAACTCAGAAAAATTATCATTCAACTCCCCACTCATCATCATTATTAGTAGGAATATACGACATGGCCGTCGAAGAATGGTTTCAATCGTTCGACATCTATAAATACTATAGGTAATTTCATCCTCATATTCATTCGAATAGAGTTACTAATACTAAACAAAATGGACCGATCTGGGAGTGCTCACTTTTATTTTGCAGGTCTTCTTTTAATTAATTCTTAAATAATTATTCGAGCTATCAGACTAAAAAAATATAATATTAAGTGGATTGGGTTTGTTTTGATTTATATAATGTATAAACGGAACTAAATAATGGAGAAGACCTCTTCGTTGGAGTTTCATCCTTCAGCGTGCTTCTGGAGGAAATCGATTTGTGGAGGAAGAGTCTTCAAGTGATGGGCTTTAATTATATATCTAGATCCATAAATGAAACTGTCCATATCTTAGCGGGCCGGATTTTAGATTTTGATTTTTCTCAAGTTTGGGCTTCTAATCCGTGGTTAATACCGATCTTTTTCGTGTATCTATAATATCTATAATCTATAATATCGATATATTATAAAAAAAATTTGCTTATTTATATTTAATAATTTATGATTTTATATTTAATTATAATAAATAATAGAATGTTGGAATCTCAAAAGTTTCAATTGGTCTATCTCTTATATAATATATATCTCTTATATAATATATATGAAGTTTATCTCTAACTTTGTCCACAACCATTTAACTCTTTTTTTAGTTTACTTCTTTTACAGATTTAGTAGTGTCATATGACACACTCTCGTAGAGGATCGATATACAAATTTACTAAAACAGATGAAAATAAAGTGATAGATGCTTTGGTTCGCTTAACGTTGAAGAACTAAAATCATTGTAATCTCAAGATTGGTTAGAGGATATTTCTTTCTTTGTGCAATAAAAGTTTCCTTTTTTTTGTTTGTGCTTGGAAGTAGTGTCATATTGTACAGGCCTATCACACTAAGTATTTCGATACATGAAAGTGATAAAATAGTGTTGTCCTATAATTAGACGTAATTGATTCCTACAAGGTGGTATGATCTAAATATCAACAAAGTATGGACAATATTAGATACTAGTGGAAAATTAAGGTGTATCTCTTCCATAAATCTTTATAGATTGTTTCATAACTAATATTCCTATTATTTTTATTTTAAAAGTTTATGCATACATATAATTTTGAAATTTAATTTTTATTAGAGGCTTTTTATTTATTTATTCATAATTAATCGGTGTAATATAATTCTTAATCAATTTTATCTCCTAATAACATCTAATAACATATTTATTTTTTTAGTTTTTTAATTTAATATGACATATTTTAGTAGGTACTAAAAAAATGGACTAACAAATAATATTTAAATTTTATAGAAATATTTTTTTAAAATAAACAAAATTATTTTAAGCTAATTAATATCGAAAAAACATTTTTTTGACCATCGTATCCCTTTATCAATTTTTAAATTTACTAAACGTGTTTTTTTTAATAACTTTTATTATAACTTTTATTAATAATAATGTAGAAGTTATGAATATGGAAAGTTTGGCTTATTTATATATAACAATTTATAATTTTATATTTAATTAGAATAAATAATTTAATGTTGGAATCTCAAAAGTTTCAACTTATCTATCTCCTGTATGTATACAATGTACTATAATTATTAATTAAATACACAAATGAATAAAATATGGATTCAAATAAGTACCATTAACTTTTAAATGTGAAATATTACAAGTATTTATTTTCTACAAAATTTGATAGGTTCATAATGCAATTAGATTACAAATTCAATAAAATTTTTATTAGGTAAAATATAATTTTTGAAAATTTAACTATGAATAAATAAAAATTTAAATATATCATTAAGTACATTAATGGTACTAAAAAAAGAAAAGAATTAATGTATGAAATTTAAAAAGGTTGAATAAAGAAGTTATTCCATTTTACTTCCTATCTTTAATTATAGAGCTTTAATCGAGAAATTTCAAAAGCGTTACAACTTTTACGTTTTCGAGTTACATTAATATTCTATTAAAACAACAATTATTTTTTTAAAGAATTCAAACAAAAAAAATTTACAAACACAGGAGCAAACTAACTGGATTGGTGCTCCCTACAAAGGTGGAGGGAAGGTGAAAATAGGGGCAAACTCATTTCAGGTTAAGAAATTATATTAAAAAAAATTGATGTTTATCTGTCCTTAAATTCTATAAATTAAAATATTATATTAAAAATTGAACCATTCTTGTGAAAAAAAGTTGGCTTTGCGTCTAGCTCCCGTAGATGCGACGTGAGTTTGGAATGAGTTTTAAAAACATTATATATATTTTTTATATAATATTTGATTAGATAATAAAAACTAATTTCTAAAATTTATAAAAGTGTTAGGACTTAGGAGGAGAAGTTGCTGTTTGTTGTGGAAAAAGGGAGGTCGGCGTGGGGAAGGGGATTAACAAATAACAACTTTCATTTAATATTACGTTATTTAAAGGGGTTGGTCTAGTTTTCAGTTTGGTAAAGGGTAATGCTATTTATGCAAACAGGTCAGCGTCAACTACAGACCAGACGATGCAAATTACAAACACACCACGGTTGACGAGACAAAGGAACACTGGGCGAAGGGAAGGGAAGGCAAGGAAAGGCAATAAAATAAATATGAGAAAATTCAAAGTCTTCGGCGTTGCCTGGGTTAGCTCCTTTACTATTACAAATTTACAATACAATATCGCCTCCCCCTCACAATGCAGTTGCAGTTGCAGGTCTGCAGCTTCACTTCCTCCTCCCCTCCGGTGCCGTGGATTTCGCTTCCGGATCGGATAGCAAGGAAGTGTCTGCCTCTTTCAGCTCTTCTTTCTTACACTTCATTGGTATTCTTCCTGATGCTTATTCAGCAGCGTGATTATCGAATTGCTTCTCTCTTTCAATTCAGCTTCTTATATGCTATAACATACTTGCACTTGCTTTTCTGCCTTTTCGACTGCCCCTCTCTCTTTCGTTCTTGCTGTTCGGTAAAAGCATAACCGCGCGCGCGCACAGATATAGTTTCCACTACTGTTCCTTTCGATTAATTTTTTCTTTCGGAGCATGCATTTGAATTTTATTTTATTTTTATGAAAATCCTGCATAGATTTCTGAATCCAAGAACTAATAATACCAGTCGGGGGATGCTTCATCTCTTGAGCTTTGTAAACAAGCGCAAGAAAAAGGAAAATCATTAATCCTTTAGTAGCCTGCAATCTTACGAAATATCTTAGACTGATAGCTCATGTTTTTCACATACATCAGGGGAAAAAAATCCACGTCTCTTGTGCACTTCTCGTTCTCATCTCACCTTTTACATCTAATGGTCTTTAACTTTGGAAACACTGTTTAATTTTTAACTTGTTTAATTCTCCATTCCTAGGTCTAGTTACTTAGAAATGGCTGCTTTTGAAAAAGACGATATACCAATGCTATCAAACACCGATCCACCAATGTTAGATGAACAAGTGGGTTCTTATTTTCCCTCATTTGCATCATTGACCCGGAGTTCATCACTATCAATTCCAACAACTTCCTCTGGGTTGTATGGTAATGAGGCAAATCTTGTTGGTCATACTGGTCCCCTACGAAGTGATAGAAAAAGTTCATTCATGGTGAGTGGTTCAACATATACTGGCCGCAAACCTGAAAGACTCTCACAGTCAAATCCGGGTGTGCCTGAAAGCAAAACTGCAGAGCCACTGGCAGACAAATTTCCTTCTTTCAAGGCAAAGGATGAGTCTGATTGGTCCATTCATAACTATGCTGGCAGAAACGAACACTTAATAAAGTCTGGCCAGTTGGGAATGTGCAGTGATCCTTTTTGTATAACTTGCCCGACATACAACTTGAAGGCATCGAAACATAAAAGCTTAAGAATGTCGGGCATATTTGACCACAAGGTATTTTCTCTCCTCTTGGACCAATGGGTTACTTTTACAAATCAAGCTCACACAATTGTTCTTGTTAACCTCAGGAATTACATGATAGAATTGTTAGTATGTGACCTATTTATGAATATCTCGTCTCGTTTAACTCATACTTGCATATTTTTAGGGAGCCTTCACTTCATAGAAGCACGTAATATGAATATAATTTACAATATTTGACGTTTGGACGTCTAAAGACATGTAGAAATTATTTTCACACATGTTTAATCTCAACTGTTGATAATGATGTAAAATCTCTGCTTGGAGTCAAATAATGTCGCTTTATGTGTATTCATTTATCTTATCAAACACAAGACAACTTACTCTATTTAGATAACAAGTGTCCAAGTGCTAGAGTGTCCAACATGTGTTCGAGATGAACACGTTATCCAAACAAAAGTGTTTGTGCTCTTTAGCTTGCGCACAAGTGGACAGAGATCATGTGATGCACACAATCGTCCGTGAAGGATGATTTAGCTATTTGAGAAATAGATGATCTACTATAATTTTTTTTCCTTAATTTTTCAAAAGTCGAATAGATTCAGATCATTTTGTTAAATCAACTTAAGCTGATGGATTGTGGTGAATTTAATTATTTATTTATATTTTAACACTCTACCCTACTTGTGGGCTTGAAATTTTGCACAAGATCCAACTGGTGGTAATCAATATTAAATTGGGAGGAAATGATATTATAGGAGTTTAAACGTAGGACCTCCTACTCTGGTACTATGTTAAATCATCAATTGAACCAAAAAATTAAGTTCATAGGTTATGTTAAATTTAGTTATTTATTCATATTCTAACATATTCCCACAATATGCTTTGTGACTCGAAGTGAACGAAACAATACTTAGATGAACTCGTCCCATTTGTACAGTTCCAGAGTGATTTCTTTGGAGATGGGAAAGGTTGGGCAGGGAAGTTTCGGACCTTCTGGTCATTCTTGCTTCCATATATTCCTGGAGTTATGAATCCTCATGCAAAAGTTGTTCAACAATGGAACAAGTTTTTTGTCATTTCTTGCTTAGTGGCGATCTTCTTGGACCCATTATTCTTCTTCTTGCTTGCTGTCAAAGAGGTATGGCTTCCTTCCTCTTTCTCCAATCGTTGAAATCTAAAAGTATTTTTTGGTTCAATGAAAATGAAACCCAAGCTATATGTTACTATATTAATCCATTTGAATCAAGTGATTCAACAAATTTCATTAGTGAGTTAAAATCCCTTGTCCCTGTTTGTCATTTGTCAAAAAAGAAAAAGAAAAGAAAAACCTAATATTTACATTTTGTCTCTTAAATAAACATAGTAATATCTTTTTTTTATTACAACAAATGTGGAGACGGGGATTGAACCTCCAACCTCTAGAAAATGAGCAAGATACCTTAGTCATTGAGCTAAGCTTATGGTGGCACTAATATTAGTTATTCTACTATTGTATATACCATTTACTCATAAATCATAATAATTTATTTGCGTTACTAATGCAGGATAAAAAGTGCATTGTTATTAACTGGCCCTTGACCACAACACTGGTGGCTTTCCGTAGCCTTACTGATTTTATCTATTTACTAAACATGCTTCTCCAGGTAACTTTTCATTTTTCTTTGGTTTTATCAATTTACTAAACATGCTTCTCCAGGTAGCTTTTCATTTTTCTTTGGTTTTATCAATTTACTAAACATGCTTTTCCAGGTAGCTTTCATTTTTCTTTTGTCTGAATTTGAACTAATACTAAATTTTACCCGAAAACCTGATGATTTCCCTATTGTCTTTTTGTTATTAACACATCTAAACTGAATGCCAACTCATTGCCCACATTCGAAAAACATGACAGGTAGGAAGTTAGCATCTCACAATGATAGGGATATATTGGAAGATTTAACTAAAGAACAGAGACTATAATGGAACTTTAAAAGCATAAGGATCTAATTGAAACTAAGCTCAAATGTAGGACTAAAATTGGCAATTTAACCTTAAAAGAATCAGTATTTGTACATGAATAGTTAATATTGTATAATCTTTTAATAATTAAATTAAAACTAAGCTCAAACATAGGACTAAATACCAATCTTGTACAATCTTCTATTTTCTAGTCAATATCTAACTAGAAATTTTGATGTCTTCAAATGCAGTTTAGGTTGGCGTACGTGTCACCAGAATCCTTAGTTGTTGGTGCAGGTGAATTAGTTGACCAACCGAAGGAAATTGCTCTGCATTACATTAAAGGAAAATTTTTTGTAGATTTGCTTGTTGTTTTGCCACTGCCTCAGGTACCCCCTGGCTCACACAGACGAACACATACACAGCTATTCCACATTTCAAGTACTTTATTTTTCCAATTCAAAAATTTGAGGTCACCAATGTCACACTCTTCATTTGAGATGGATCAAATTTCTAAAGTCTCAAGTTTTTGTAGAAAATACTGGTTTTTCTGAATTCTAGAATTTCAGAGATGTCCTTGATATATATCAAAATATTTTTCATATAATAGGTTGTGGAAGATTCTTTTTATTATTACACAGTTCGGTCTGCGAGCCAAAGCGAAACCGAATCGAATTTTCATAAAAAAAGTAAAAAAACGCACTGAACTGAAGTTGGTGTGCAAACTGCACTTTAGTTTGCAGTTTGACAGGCAAAAAGAAAAGAAAACTGATTTAAGAAAAAATGGAAAAAGGAAAAGGCTGACAGGAGAGAGGACATGAAAGGCTGCTGAAAGGAAGGTAAGGGGATTTTTTTTTTTTTTTTTTGAGACAAGAGGTGAGGGGATTTGGGAAGACAATATATGTATACATGGTTTGATTCAGTTTGGGTTTGATTTTTTAACCCCAAAATGAAACCGATCCGCATTATTTGGTTTGCCAATTATAACGGACCGAACCAAACCACAAAACTGACAAAACCAATTTTTCGGTTTGGTTTGGATCGGTTTTGTCGGTTTGGTTATGCACCCCTATTATTATTTTTTAAGTAAGGCATCACTAATTATTAGCTAACTGGTTCCATTTTATTATTATGTCGTGCAAGATGGTCTGGAAGTACCAGTATCCAGAAAAGTGAAGGTGTTCTAGTGATGGAGTTAGTACTCGACAAAATCCAATTGAAAAATATCCTGCACTTAATTGTTTCACGGATTTAATCTTAGTTCACTAAAAAAATCCTTAAGATTAGAAAAAGAATCTTAGTTCACTTTGCTGATTGCTCCTATTAAGCTATATGTTCAAATACCTAATACAACAAACTAGAGCACTTTTTTGTATTCTCTTTCTGAAGAATTATTTGTTGTGACTCTCTCTTTCAGATAATAGTTTTTCTGGTCCTTCCAAAGTCTTTGGGGTCATCTGGAGCAAACTATGCTAAAAATCTACTACGCAATGCAGTTACTGTTCAATATATACCCAGACTGTATAGGTTTCTACCTCTTCTTGCTGGTCAGTCTCCAAGTGGCTTTGTATTTGAGACAGCGTGGGCAAATTTTGTTATCAACCTTCTCACCTTTATGTTGGCTGGTCATATTGTTGGGTCTTTCTGGTATCTCTTAGGGCTTCAGGTGAACTTTCGGTCTCTTTTGATGTGCTTCATTTCCCATTTCTAAAATTTCTAGTACTGATCTGTTTCCCTTGGATTCACAGTTGTCCTTTACAGTCATTGAACTGTTGGGATACATTCGGTGGAAAATTTTTACCAAGTGATTTCTGGAAGCAAAAATTTCAATTTCAATTTCCATTCTTATTCTTTTTCCTATTTTCAAGTTAAAACAATCACACTCATGTTATAAATGTTTTATGAGTGTCTGATAGTTGCATGGTTCCAGTAGCAAAGGCACTCTAATCCCTCAATGGTCGTGCTGTTGTTTATACTCATCAAAATGATAGTATCGTTTCAAACCATGTAGGCTGTGCGTCTTATGCATTTATATGTGGTAACTCGGAAATGATCTAATAACCAGGAACTTCTATAGAATAAGTTCAAGGATACTTAGCAACAAGTATAGAGAAACATCACGAACAAGAGGAAAAGGCATCATCTTTGAAAATTCCTGAAAATCTAATGGTTATTCCCTTCTTCCCTGAATCTTTATATGTTGTTACCCCAGGGTGTGAATCGATGTTTTCGAGATGCCTGCAATAAAACTGGAAGTAGAGACTGCTTACAGTATATAGATTGTGGACATGGGGATGAAGCTTGGAGTCCTGATCATGAACCGCGGAGAAAATGGGGAGAAAATGGGAATGCTAAGGCATGTTTTGCTAAAGAAGATTTTGATTATGGAATCTACCTTCAGGCTGTAAATCTTACTACAAAGAATAGTATAATCACCAGATACACTTACTCACTGTTTTGGGGATTCCAGGTATTTCTCACCATTTTTTTGGTACTGGAATTTTGACATTGATTGTGATACTTCTAATTTTGTTTAATTGAGCAATAACCATAGTCTCTCTGAATCTGCCCATATGACATCATTCAGCATCCTGAAATTGTAAGTGGTGGTGCTCATATCTTATTTAACAGCAAAGATCTGAAGGATTATCCAAATTTTATTTTCATCGTTGGCTTGTTCTTTCTTTATATACCTGGCTTGATACATATTCCATATCTTTGCCTTCATTGTTGCTCTATTATATGTCTCTAGATAACTAGGACAAGTTCAAAGAGTGAAAAATGGGTATGAACAACCGGTTTTGTCTTCTAATCTACTTGAATGCAACATAATAATGTACATGTTGCAGCTCTCAATGATATTATTTTATTTGACTTCATGTTATTTAAAATAATTGATTTTACGGAGAGATATATATTTTACTAATAAATAGAAGCTTATAGTAAATCTCATAATATAGAGGGGGCCTAACTCCTGATCCAACTTTTAATGAAGACTCTTTTGAAGATGAGGTTACTTTAAATTCTGATGAAGACTCTTTTGAAGAAAACTTGGATCTCTTATTCAAGGAGGAAATCTCTCCTCACTCTAATACTATACTCCCAATCTTTCAAGAGGCTCCATCAGCCAAAGCATTGATAATTCTCTTGTTAGCAACAAAAAGGAAGGCTTTTTTCCGATATTGTGAAGAAGTAATCACCCTCTATCGAAATTAAACCTCGAAGTTGAGCTAAATCCTTTCATGAGGAGTTTTCAACGGAGTCTAGCAGCAGAAAGGGTTTGAAAGCTATCTCAAAGGTGATCGCACATTCCATTTAAAATGATGTCTTGAAAGAAGATTATTGGGACGTTTCAAAGAAGATTCATCTTTCTCAAGGTGTTATTCACTCAACAAATGATTGCATTGTCAAAGAGGCTTTAGAAGATGAATTTTCAGATTTTAGTAAAGATTAAGAAGTTAGCCTTAAAAGCATTGATTCTGATTTAGAAGATCGGAGTGACTTTGGGGATTTTCTTCCTTCTTCAAGCCGTTCTTCCTCTTTACTAGTAGCTCCAATTGACTTCTTAGACATCATTGAAAATCTTTCTTTTCTTTTCAAATCTTCAAATATTTGAACGTTCGACAAGTAGTTGTTTTTGGTAACTTATTAGTAGACGGTTTTTATGGGAAGGTCTATTATTTTTGTTGTCTTTTTCCAGAGCAAGTCTTGAAGAAGAAATTTTCCAGGCCATTGTTTTTGCAAATTTTTGTTATTAGAATGTCAAAACTGTGTGCAGCGTGGTTTTGACTATGTGGTCTTTCCTTGACTCATCAAAGGATTCTAGTTGTTTCCTTCTCTTGTTCAGTTGATTGGTGTTGCTTTCGCAGCTTGAAGAAGAAGTGGTTTTGGTTTTTAGGCTCGTCATTTTTGTCAAGATTTTAGTTATGTTGTTCTTCAATGTTTTATTCTCTTGTAATTTTTAGAGCTCTGTTCATTGTTCAGTTGTTTTTGTCTTTTTTTTCTTCTCCCCCTTTGGGAGTTCGTATCCTTGAACATTTTTCTTCATTTTCATAATATTAGTGAAAAGTTTGTTCCTTGTTAAAAAAATAGTGGAATGTCATGTCTCTAGAGGGTTTAGGTAATGAACCTCTTTTATCTTTCTTTCCCTTTGTTTTCTTATAGTTGAGCAGGCTACTTGTTATAGGTTTAAAATTTATTTTTTTGATGCTATGTCAGCAAAATTAAAATTAAAATTTTAATTAAAAAATTTTGTCCCATCAACTTTTCATTACTATAGTTAACTTGAATGTAAGAGACTATTTGTTCCTATCTTTGAAAAGATAGAATTTAAATCATAAGGTTTGAAAATTAAGGACCAAATAGGTACAGAAGTAAAAACTTATTGGCCAAAAATGTGATTTGTCCAATATTTTGTTGATATAATTTTAATGTTTTAGTTCATATAATTCCATAAATATTATGAAAATATATGTTCTTTGTATAAGATCACAAAAATAAATATATAACATTGAATTATAATCGAATGAAAACCTTTTTAGCTGAATCAAAATTTAACTTCAAAATCATGTACATATATTAAGAGGAAAAACTCCTGACAAGGAACCCTGTCCCTCGCAAAATTTCTGGTGGGAATCCCTCACCTCATACTCGACTTTTCAATAGCATTTTTAATGAGGACAGGGAATGATTGAGGTGGTGGGAGAGCATTTCTCATCCCTGCCTCACCATACTGACATCCTTATTTTGACATTTCTTGGTTTAGCATTGCAGCGCCCACGCATATTGATAAAACCCTTGTTTAGGCTTGGATCCAACTTTTGAGTTTGTACTCAGCCTATTTGATAATTAGACTCTAAAATCCTAATAAAGATTCTATATTTTAGGTTTATTATCTATTTTTCTATTATTTCAGTTTAATAATTTCTATGCAAAAGAATGCGACACCATGAATTTTTACATTAAGCCTTTGGAAAGAAAGCATCTGCTTCAGTTATCAGTTGTCAAATCTACCCTCTTTGAAAAGCAATCTAGTGGTACTTCCTTTTCATCCCAACTTGATCTCATCTTATCTAACGAGCCTCTTATCCTTGGACAATACCATCATTCACTATTCGCCCACTAACTATTGCCTCTTGTCTCCATGATTTTATCCTACTCAGCTGTTTAAGATGAGCTGGAAATTAAGATCTATCAGCTAATGACACAGGGAACTACATTTTAAATTGGAATCTCTTAAATGTAATCTTAAATATGAACACAAGTACAACCCCCTTGAAATTTGTAGTTTCAATTGTTTTATGCAGCAAATCAGTACTCTGGCTGGGAATCAAGTTCCTAGCTACTATGAATGGGAAGTCCTTTTCACCATGGGCATTATTGGGCTTGGTCTGTTGCTGTTTGCGCTTCTCATAGGGAATATGCAGAACTTTCTCCAGGCTCTTGGAAGAAGGTAAAGATAAGCCCCAGGGCTGCTTTTCTGAATATTTAGAATTATTTTAGGAAGGAGGTAGGTAAGAGTTCAAAGTTGGGCAGGATGGAAAAATAAATATTTGAAAGTAGCCTAAACCTAAGTTGGTTTGTTGCCTTACTGTAGACTAAGTCGGCACTAATTACTAGGTTTCATATAACTATTATATCAATCTCATAGTACCTACACCAATTAATTAATTATTAAATTACTGTCTCCGTCGAATAGCAAAGTAATACCTTAGACCTTCTTTCTTTCTTTTTTTTTTTTTCTTTTTTTTTTTTGGTGGAATCAGAAGAGACTTAAAACACCGAAATGCTAAAAAAAGGGGGTCAAGGAATCCCCAAGGACGTTCAAGAAGGTTGTGAAATGCCATATAATCAGAATTAATGATTGAAGAAGAATAATTATTAAAGATTTTGTCACATTTTGTCCATAGAAGCTACTTAAAGCCAAATTCATGAAATCAGAAAAGGCGCTGCATTAATACTCAAACACTCAGATTCCTCTTGGGCCAAATATTCCAAAAAAGAGCTTTCTAAATATTCCACCAAAAGATTTTTGCTTTTCCTTCAATAATGTGCCCCATACAAGTCTGTAATAAGAGACGTCAAATCCAAAAAGAGAAAAAGACCACAGGAATGAGCCCACTGATGGAATGAATAAACGATCAATTGTTTTGCCATTTTTCTGTGATATACACAATATGAGAGGAAAGGTAAGATATGGTTCTCCTTTGAATTTTGTCATATTCAAACTCTTGATGGACGAAGACCAAAGGAAGAAGTTTACAGTTTACATTTTTAGGATGATTCCTTCCCAGTGCTTCCAATCAAAGCTTTGAGAATGATAGAGCTCAAGTTAGTCAGAAATATGAAGAGACAATTGCTGGAGAAAGCCCTTACGCTTCAAGCTTTCAAACTGTTCTATCTTCCCTTTGGTTAACCTCTCCAAACTTCCAGTCATCCCTGGTCCCTCAAGCCTCATCTCAAATAAAGGTTCCTGGAGTGGATTTTGGGTTCCAACATTCCAGACATAGAAAAAGCTAGTAAGGAACAGTACTTATTTAATAGCAATACTCTTTTCATCTTAGTAATGTGAAGTATCCATTCATAGGAATAGAAAGCAAGGGGTTGTCCCTGTTTAATAGTCAAATTCTTGTGAGCTAAACAGAAATTGGATTTCAAATAAGTTTGGAATTTCTTGTTCTTGAAAACCATGTTTACTACACACAAGCAAAGTCAGACACCCTCCTTTTTCTTTTCCTTTCTAAAAATCTAAATACTTGCTTTTGCTCTAATCATAAAGAACTTTACCATGATTATCTATTAATGGAACCGATTAACTATTACTTCTCTCCAGGAGGTTAGAAATGTCATTAAGACGTCGTGATGTTGAGCAGTGGATGGAGCATCGTCGCTTGCCAGAAAATTTAAGAAGGTTCAGTTATTTTATCATTTATGTTCATATAATAATCCTGCATCTAATATAACAATATACGTTTTGATGTCTAAGGAGTCCCTTTTTGATTATAACCGAGGGATGGTATATGAGTCCTATAGTGACAATTTCATCGACTTAATTAAATTATACAGTTTCCTAACTGGGATGGTTAGTTAAATTTCTAGAACTTCACGCGATTCAAATTTAAATCTTGAGGAGAGCTGAGGTCTTTGCTTATTTTCATTATTCTTTTTTATTTTTTATTTTATATGGCGAATTTGTTATGTTTGGAGCACTGTAAGCATAAATGATATAACAAAATCATCTCTAGTTCTTTTGTTCTTCTTTCGTTTTTCTCTTAAAATCTCTGGTCAACATTCTGTACCTTACTCTGCTTCACGTTATTTGCATGCTTTGCTGCTCTGCGCTAAACCCTGGCATGCTTCTTGCAGCCTCAGCACATTTCCCTGTTTCCATTGGACAGTTGCAACCTATTTTCTGAAAAAATATTGAGTGAATTTATTATACATTTTTAACATATAAAGTTTATTCATATCTTGAATGAAAAATATTTAATGTTTTTATATTAATGTTGCAGCACAACACGTAGCCACTATTTTTGTTCTCTTAAATATCGTGGTCTCATAAATGTTAATCAGATATTCCGGAGCTATATGCTATTTTTTATACTTTTTTTTTGTGTTTTTGTGTGGTGGAATTGGTGCCTCATAGTTCATGTGTTATGATGTTGCATGTAACTCCTTTTATGTTGCATGTAACTCTTTACTAACCAATTGGAGAAGTTTCATGTAACTCCTTTGGTTGTTTTTTGTGGGTTCGCCCCTCTCTTTGTAATTTCATCCATCAATGAAATTGTTTCTTACTAAAAAAATAAAAAAAAAAAGTGTTATGATGTTGCATATCCTCATAGCTATATGCTATTTTTTATCCTTTGTTTATTTTCATGATGTTCAAATTGACCCGTATGATTTTCCTTTATAAAGGCAAGTACGACAGGCTGAAAGGTACAATTGGGCTTCTACAAGAGGCGTAAATGAAGAAAGGATTTTTGAAAATCTGCCTGAGGACCTACAAAGAAACATAAGACGACATCTCTTTAGATTTGTCAACAAGGTGGGTAATTTTATTTTTCGCGAAATAAAAAATATCAATATCAACCATCAACACGGTTCTTAATTAAAATGATATTAAAATTTTAAAATCACCCTTACATTTAAAAGCTTAATTGCATTGACTTAGAATGAGAGAAGAGGAGTGAAAGAAGAAAATAGATCTGAAATAGAAATGGAGAAAGAAGAAGATAGATCTGAAAAGGAGAGGGAAGAAGAAAGATGAAAAACAACGGAAGAAAGTGAAGATAGAAAGGTGAGGGAAGATTTCGAAAAATGAGAAAATAGAAGAGAAGAAAGAGAGATAGGAAAGAGAAAGATATTATAAATATATAAAATAAAAAAAAGAGAGCCATTCACGTGAATGGTAAGAAAAAAAAAGAATATAAATCACATGAAAAAAAATTGAAGTTGGATTGTAGTGTATAATATATATTTAATTTTTTCTATTAGATATATATATAGGTCGGTCGGTTGGTTTGGGTATATTTATTGTAACCGACTGATTGACCCCCGACTAACCGCCGTTGGTTCAGTCGGTTGGATCGGTTTTCAGCCATGTCTATACACCCTTAAGAGGGGGTGTTGAAAAGGTAATTTGTAATTTCCAAGATATGTAGTAAATGTAAATTGTATTTCCAATAAGTCCTTTGAATTATTATAAGTGACTTCTTTGGATGTGAAAGGTTTATGTAATTTTCTAGATAACAATTATCTAGGACATTGGTGTTGGAACTATCTAGAGTTCTTCCTAAACACCTATAAATAAAGGTGTTCTCCACCCCAATCAAGCTCCAATTGAGCAAAGTGCCGAAGTACTCGATAGAAAAGTTTCTATCCATGCTTATCTCTCCATTCTAAGTTCTAGCTTACTTTCTTTCACTGCCTCAGACATTAGCTGAGAGAAGACAACATCCCCCAATCTAAAAAAGTAGCTAGTTAGAAGAAAAAAATTCATCTAGAATACAATCTAGCGAAAGAAAGAATGAAATCCAAAGACAACATTCTTAGACTTCATATGTATTCATAAAAACTGAGTGGTAAGAAACCAAGTAATTGATAGTGGAATGTCTGGGACTCTGACTTCATGCAAATTTCTTATCGCATGGTACATCATTTTTTAAATCCTATAGTTTTTTTTTATACAATAATTATGGGGTGGAGATTTGAACCTCCAATCTTAAGAACAGTAGATGCCTTAATCATTAAGATATATTCATGTTGGTAATTTAAAATCCTGTCGTTAACAAAAGACTTGCAGGCTGCAGCTGATTAAACATCTTCCAAGAAGTCAAATAGTCCATTGCAAAATTTTTCTTAATTTACTTATGTTGGCCAAGTTTTGCATATCTTGCGATATACCATGGAGTATATAGCTTTTGCAATCAACTTCTCGATGCTGAAGTATGGAATAATAAGAAATATATCATATATATCAATCAGATTGCATTAGGTTGGCAGTTTGATATTATTTTTCTTTTAGAGATTAGCATCCAACTAGTAATATAGTGACTTGGAAAAACCAGGGGGGGGGGGAGATTTTCATTTGGCAGTTCTGATATATACTTCCAAGACTCTTATCGAACATTATGAAAATTATTAATCAACACTAATTTAGTAGTGAAACATTGTACAACAACCATATGGTGTAGGTAGGAAAGAAAATCAATCATGCGTTTTTTCTTCTAGCTGTTTCTTAGAGAACATTTTGTTTTTCTCATCCGAACAGTTGATGAAAACAATTCTTCCTGAAGGTTGTTTTCGACATCTGGCTTCTTTACCTTTGGGTGATACTTAGTTTTCTGCACTCAAATACTGTTCCACATGTTGCATATTTATTGCCCGACGGAAATGGAATCACAATATGTGGAATTATACTGGATATTGGGTTTGAACTGATGCAACATAGTTTTATTGAAAATATGGCCCAGGTTCGAATCTTTGCACTGATGGATTATGAGCCAATTTTGGATGCAATACGTGAGAGACTACGACAAAAGACATACATAGAAGGGAGTGAAGTTTTCTCTTCTGGAGATATCATTGAGAAGATGGTTTTCATTGTACGGGGGAAAATGGAGAGCCGTGTAGATGGGATTGTGGTTCCCTTATCTGAAGGAGATGTCTGCGGTGAGGAACTTCTAACATGGTGTCTTGAGCATTCCTCCATGAACAGAGGTATTTGTATTGTACTCTCAATGCGTGTTCTACACTTGCATTGATGAATTTGTTATCGTAACTTTCAATTGCTTCATTATAAGATGTCTTAAATCGAAGGTGATTGACACAATTTTACGTATATGGTCTAAATACAGATATGAAGCGCCTTCAAGTTCCAGCACCAAGATTGGTCAGCAACCGGACAGTAAGGTGCTTAACAAATGTTGAAGCATTTTCTCTCCGGGCTGCAGACCTTGAAGAAGTGACTAGTATGTTCTCTAGATTCTTGCGAAATCCACGTGTTCAAGGAGCCATAAGGTAATCTCTGTAAACTTCAAGCTTTACAGTTTCTACTTTTTGTACCCTTTTTTGTTTGGAATGGAACGGCTTCAAGTGTTGTTTGTTTGTTTTCTTTAATAGTTCCCTTCCAATAATCTTGCCTCAGACAAGAACTACCTGTTCATTTGTTCAATTATTTCTCTCTCTAAAAATTGTGTATGCCACAGTCGAGGTAAAATGCTCTTCGAAGAAGAGCCTTGACAAAGTATCCAAAATATGATTATTAGGTATAAGCTCTGCATTTTTCTCTTCTGTTGATAAATCATTCGATTCAAATTTATAAAGCATCGAAACCTTAATGTTGAGAATGTCTCCGGCAGCAACCTCAAACTTCCATGTGCCTTGCTCCAAATGAGTTATCTAAATGTGAACATAATTTTTGAAATGTGTTGTATTGGATCAAGAGCCTGTTTTCTTGATCTGCTGGTTCTTGTTTCAGTACGAACTAACATGAAATTTGGCAGGTACGAATCGCCCTACTGGAGATACCTAGCAACAACACGTATTCAGGTAGCTTGGAGATACCGGAAAAAGCGTCTATCTCGAGCTCAAACCTCTCGATCTAACAACTAATTCAATATATTGCCACGCACGTGAAGGAAAATGTTATATTATATTTGACTTTGAATTGAATTTAAGTTATTGTTTTTACTAAAACAATTTTAAATTTCTCTTCTACTTAAATATACATATTTATATTATCCTATTTATATAAATGTTTAAAAAATTTAGTACGAACTCACACCCTCTGAGATAGGTGTGAATTATCATTGACAAAAAAAAAAGAAAAAAAAAGTGTTGATCACCGTTATAGAGTCTATGAGGTGATTATTCTTATAGAATATTTGGCAGTGAAACTTGTTGGTAATGGAGCTTCTAGTGTGCTAGAAAATAAGACTATATTTAAAGCATTGATTGTTGATAAGTTTTGACATCATAACTTGTACAGTATAAAACTTTCAAAGCCCTTCCTCGGTAAGCAGTACTTATTTTTAATCAATATCTTTTTCTACAAATAAATAACATAACACAACCACAATTTTAATTCATAAAGGATTTTATATATATCATGATCAGTCTCCATTGAAGCCTTTTCCCTTTTTAAGTGGTAGCTTACCATCTTAGTGACAAGAACTTGCCTAATACAATCTTAATGCTGATAATACCCAACGTTTAGCTTCTCCATGCACTACGACTCCCATTTCTTATAACATATATATTTCAACTTAGGATCTTTATAATTTTAACCATTTAGATTATCCCATATATATATATATATATATATATATATATATACATAATGATGCATACAAAAAAAAAAAGTAGTTAGTTGGGAATGAATAGTAGATATAATTAGAAAGCATAGTCCTTTCTCATTGTCAATTTTGTATCTATAAAGCAACTTTAACTCATTGTTATTAACAAGCCATGGCCTATAAGTCTAATATTCTTTCTTCCAGCTTTAATTTCATACCTCCCCCAATTAATTCATTATTTTATCTCACCGTGTCTTGTTTATCACGCAATATTCTTTGATTTAAATCTTATGGATGATATGTATATGGTGTTTAATCAAATGAGCTCCATAACTTTTCATTAATTGCAGTTGAACTGGCAAAGTCTAATTACATCTTAACAGTTATTTGCATCTTTTTGGGGGGAAAAAAGAACTCATAAATGAAAATAAATGGCTACGCATCTCAGTTTGGAGGTAGACTGTTGAGGTGAGGTAGTTCCTCATCTTCATCCCTACTACCCTTATTGCAAGGGAATTGTACTGATACAATATTTATATTTATTTAGTTTTTTGTGTAATATTATTAGTATAAATAATATATATAATTTTCATTTTATATGTGTACTAATTAATATGATGTAATAATGAGCGCAAGCCATTTCACATTAAATAATACTACAGTTAAAACCCCGCATTAAAGATGCAGAGTGAATTTTTTTTTTAATTATTATTGAATACACATATTACTTTTTTCTTTTGATATCAAAAATGGAAAAGAAAAAAAAAGTGTATAACTCCATATTCATGTTCTAATTTCTGCCACTGATTAAACTATTTGAAAAGTCTTTTAATTTGCAGATATTTTTTTCTCTCAAAATCAATTTTTTATACAACAAAATTAGATTAAGTTAAACCAAAAAATATGAAGGATATAAAAATAATTATTTGTAAATATGTATCCAATTAAAATACCACAAATTGCAAAAATTATCTATTTTCTTCGTTTCTTTTATTTATTTTACTTTTTTTTTTTGGTTAACTTGCACATTGACCAATAACTATTTTGAAGAATCAAGCTGATGTTTATTGAAATATAATTACTAGTTTAATTAGGTGTGAACTAATTAAAATAGTTATTTTGTTTTGGTCCAATTTCATAATTTTTATATATTGTGGTATAAAATATTGAACTTGGAAGTTTATTCTTTCATTTTTACAATATTATCAGTCTAGTTATTGTTTAGCCTACTATTCTACTTGTAATTTCCATTTATTGCTCCATACCTAACTATTTTTAAGTTGACGTGTAATAAGAAAAAAATACAGTTTGCCAATTCTTTCATATTTAAAAAATGTTTCGAATTATTAAGACATCTCAGAAAATAAAGATAAATAATTAGGTAAGCGAAAGAAGAATCGGGGAAGAAATAATGAAAATATAAAAATGGTAAATTGAAGTTTGAAGCAAAATTGATCCTGGTACACGTGGAGGGTGGAGAGCAAAGAGGTGAGGGGGAGCAATCCAGTGCATCGCACACACCACTTTCTGCTGTCCCTCATTAATGTTGGACCAGTTGGCAGTTGGTTCTTTATCATGAAGCGCGGGAAGCAGTGACTTAAATTAAAAATGATTTATTTGAAAGGAAAATTAAATAGCGAAAATATGGTCCGGTTGTGAAGTTAGGGGAAACGAAAAGCAGGTGGAAGTGTTGATGAAGGGCCAGGGCTGGCAGTGGCAGTGGCAGTGGCAGAAGAGAAGAGAAGAGATAGGTAGCTAATTCCGTTACGACTTACGTTGATCAGCAATGCAATCATCGGGTATGTCTCCTAATATCCTTAATTCCCTTCGCCTTTGCCAAATCGGTTCACAATGTAATTCCCACCGCGCGCCGGAATTGTACCCCAATCCGCCGGCTTTCACAAAGTTTCCACCTTCTAATTCACAATGAGATGATTCCCAAACTTTGCACCATCAAATTTAATATTTTATTCATTTTCAACCCTTTTAATATCAATATAATTACTAAAATTAAATGGAACTTGAAAGCTAGATGTAAATCTGAACTTGAAGTGGTAAGGATAGAACATACCCATCAAGCACCGAATTTCCTAGCCCACGATCCAGCAAAGAGGGCTTTGAATATGGAAAACTCCTTTGTGGCTATTGTAAATAATAATAATAAATAACATGGCTCTCGAACTGCAAAACTTAAGTTTTTAGCATGTTTTCTTTTTCTGAAAAAATAACTACATTCTTTTTAAAATTTTACCAAAAATTTATATAATATCTATGGTTTAATGTCTATGTTACTACCAATTAATTATATATGAATAGTAATTAATAATAGAACAATTTATGTCACCAACTTAAACGTAACTCAACTCAACTCAACTGGTTAAAATATTTATGTACGATTAAAATCTTCTACTAAAAGAATACTAAAAGAAGAATAAGAATAAGTAATGTCATTTAAAAAAAAAATATTCTTAAACTCACCCCAATGCTTGAATTTATAACTTAATTTAAATGATCAAAATAAAATATTTTAAATCTTAGCAGCTACATTAGGCAAATTTTAGAGAATATATTTTTAACCTTATATGTTACATTTGATTTTTTTCTTTTATTGATTTCATTTAAAAAATTATTCTTACAAACAAAAACAATTAAATACTGATAAATATATCTACATGTGTATATTTTATCTCATAAACATGAAAATAATATATATTATTATATTAGTTTTACCATTAATTATTTTACATATTCTGCAGTAAAATTAACGAGTAAATCTAATCCAAACATATAATATTAATAAAGGAATACAAAAAAATACAAAAAAAAAAAAAAAGAATCATGGGTGCAATAATTGTCAAAGTAGCAAAAATATTTTCTAGTCCCAAAATTTAATATATATATATATTTCACTTTAATCCCATCTCGTATGGGAATCCTGTCCTCGACAACAACATTTCATTGTATCTCTAAAAGAAATTACATCAAAGCTCTAACATCTATATCTAGGTTTATTTATTTTTTTTTTCCGGAATACTAACATCTATATCTAGTTAATTACCTACAAATTAGCGAAAGGACTATAATATTTTTTTTTCATATATTTATATAATAGATATTTTCATCTATTTGTACAATTACCTTTTTTTTTCCTTATTTAAACAGAATATATATTTGCACACTAATATAAATATATATATATATATTATATAATTCAACAATTGCTGTGAACCATCGACTTTAGGTTCACAACTTAAATATAAATTATAAATGATAAAAAATAAGACCTAAAAAGAAAAGGGGATAGGAAAAAAAAAAAGGGTGGAGCAGTAATCTAATTTGAAACTCATGAAAAGGAGGAGAACACGACCTGCTCTACCTTTTCTGACAGCATCCCCACGTGTTATAAGTGCAGGACCAAAACCCTTATTGGTCCACGCCACGAAGAACTGTATCTAATTTGGATGAATTCCAAAATTATACGTACATATATTATATTATATGGAGTTTTATGATTGGGTTTGAGCAGAAAGATGTGAATGTGCAGAATGTGGATGGAAGTTGTTTAGAGTTTGACTTTTATATGTTATTGGCATCGACATCGGTAATAACTGATAGCAGGGAATGGAAAGTTGAAGAAAAAGAGGAGGCTTGATGGCCGGAAAATGATGGGGACGGTTGAAGCTGGAGATGGGGAGGGGGAACTATTAATAACAAGGCCAAGGCCAAGGCTAAGGAGCCCTGCCATTCCCCACTCTCATTCATTCAATTTCCCAATTCTATTCTAATTTCGAACCCAAGGAGAGCGCCCCTGTAATGGGAGTGGGTGTACCGTGTACCGGCCGGTGACACTCAATTTTAACACCTGTTTTCTCCACGACGCCCAACAGGCAATTGCCTTAAATCCCCACGCCCTTCGGTTACACTACTTTGAGTTTGAATCATATAATTAGAAAGAGAGAGATTAGGGGAAGGGAGCGGAGACTTGGCTTTTTCTCCGCCTGTCTTCTACGTAGCGCTGGCAAATTAGCAATTTTGGTTTATTACGCCCCAAGATTTCATCCCCCCTCTCTCCCAAATCAAGCCCCCTTTTTTGTTTTCATTATCACTTTTAAATCTTACTCAATACCATAGCCGTTTCGTCTCTTTCTCCTCTGCGCTCAAGGCCGCCATTATAGCGGAAGGGTTGTCGTGTATGAACCCCCAAAATCATCATATCTCTCTTGTTTGTTAGCTGTCGTATTGTACATTCAGTCCATGTCCATGGTGTAGTGTGGTATTATATTATTATTACTTTTCATGAAATGAGATGAGATGATGCAGCAACTTAACTGACTCTCCAAGCAACCACCAGTGCAGCAGGCGACGCTGAGAGAGTAGAACCAAATGCAATGGACTACGGCAGTGGAGGCGGCGGCTCCGGCTGGGACAATGATTCCTCCTCCGACCCTCAACGCAAGAAGAAACGCTACCACCGGCACACTGCCAACCAGATTCAGAGGCTCGAGGCGTAAACCCCATTTCCTTTCCTTTCCACCCTCTGTTTTTTCTTTTTCTTCGTTTTGCGTCTTTAATTTTGAGATGGGTTTTGGAAAATGCACTCTTCTTCGTCCTCAATGTCATTACTAAATAGGATCTAAGAAGTTTGTTTTCTTACTGTTTGTTTGGACAATGAAGAATGTTCAAAGAGTGCCCTCACCCGGATGAGAAGCAGAGATTACAGTTGAGCAGAGAGCTGGGATTGGCTCCTCGCCAAATCAAATTTTGGTTCCAGAACAGGAGAACCCAGATGAAGGTATCTCTCCTCTTTCTCTTTCTTCAACTCCTTGTTTTTGGAGTCTCACATAAAATGTATAATAATTGTTCAGGCTCAACATGAAAGGGCAGATAATAGTGCACTGCGGACAGAGAACGACAAGATTCGATGTGAGAACATAGCCATCAGAGAGGCACTAAAAAATGTCATATGTCCCTCCTGCGGTGGCCCTCCCATTCAGGACCCCTACTTCGACGAGCAGAAATTACGAATCGAAAATGCCCATTTGAAAGAAGAGGTTCTTGGCTAGCTTACTGTCTTCTTTTAAGAGGGGGAAAAAAGAGTCTTTTCTAACCTCACATCAAAATGTTGTCTTTGGCTTAACTGAGTTGATGTGTATACCGTTTGACAGCTTGATAGAGTATCTAGCATTGCGGCCAAGTACATTGGGAGGCCAATTTCTCAACTCCCACCCATTCAGCCTTCTCATTTTTCTTCATTAGAGTTATCCATGGGTAGTTTTGCCTCCCAAGAAATGGGTAGTCTCTCTCTTGATCTTGATTTACTTCCTGCAAGTTCTTCAAGCGTTCCCAGTTTGCCATACCACCATCCAATTCACTTCTCCGACGTGGATAAGTCCCTCATGACTGAAGTTGCCACAAATGCCATGGGAGAGCTGCTCAGACTTTCCCAAACTAATGAACCATTCTGGATGAAATCACCGAGTGATGCCCGAGATGTTCTCGACCTTGAAAGCTATCAACAAGCTTTTCCAAGATCCAACACTCAGTTGAAGAATCTCCATTCTCGCACCGAGGCATCTAGAGATTCAGGCATGGTGATCATGAACAGTGCATCATTGGTTGACATGTTAATGGACTCGGTATGGTTGTGTTACTATCCCTTCCTCTTTCCACATCATAATATCTTAAGTGTAACAACAACTAAAGTTATTGAGTTGAGTGTGCAGACCAAATGGACAGAGTTATTTCCCACAATTGTCTCGATTGCAAGAACAATCGAAGTTATATCAACCGGAATGTTGGGAAGTCATAGTGGCTCCTTGCAACTGGTACTATAGCTAGCTGCAACCTTCCAATGTTACATTACTTTTTTCAGTTTCTTATCCTTATTTTTTAGTCTAGTGTGTTTGAATTGCAGATGTACCAAGAACTGCATCTTCTTTCCCCATTAGTTTCGACTCGCCAGTTTTACGTTCTCAGACATTGTCAACAAATAGAGCAAGGCACGTGGGCTGTAGTAGATGTTTCCTATAATATCCCCAGAGAGAACCAAATAGTCTCTCGAGATTCTCAATGTCACCGGTTTCCCTCCGGCTGCTTGATCCAAGACATGCCAAATGGTTATTCCAAGGTTAACTTGCCACACCACTTGATTTATGTTCTGCATTTTATTTTATAATTGCTTCATTCCTTCAGTTCCCAATTTTATTCTCACTGCACAATGCTCACCACAAACAGGTTACTTGGATTGAGCATGTGGAAATCGAAGACAAAGGCTCTACTCATTGGCTTTTCAGAGATATTATTCATAATGGGTTAGCCTTTTGTGCTGAACGGTGGCTTGCAACTCTTCAACGGATGTGTGAAAGGTTTGCCTGTTTAATGGTGGCTGGTAGTTCCAGTCGAGATCTTGGCGGAGGTAACTTCCGTGGTTCACTTCGAATTTTACAATCAAATGCATAATTCTTCTTACTGTCTCCTAACGGATGATTTTCTTCCCTCAGTCATTACATCATTAGAGGGAAAGAAAAGCATGATGAAACTAGCACAGCGGATGGTGAACAATTTCTGTGCTAGCATTAGCACATCTCATGGCCACCGTTGGACCACCCTTTCGGGGATGAATGAGGTTGGTGTTCGTGTCACAGTGCATAAAAGCATGGATCCTGGCCAATCCAATGGCGTGGTTCTTAGTGCAGCTACAACGATATGGCTCCCAGTTTCTCCTCAAACCATCTTTAACTTCTTTAAGAATGACAGAACTAGATCTCAGGTATTTGTTACACAAAGTTTCACACATGGTCAAACATTTTATAATGGCTTCATTAACTCTAAAAGTTTGATTGATGCTCCATCAGTGGGATGTTCTCTCGGATGGCAATCCAGTTCAAGAGGTTGCTCATATAGCCAACGGATCCCATCCAGGGAACTGCATATCTGTTCTTAGAGTGAGACTTGTGTTATTCTGTTGTAATTAATTTTCCATGTTCGAAATTTGATTGGGAGGTTTAGGATGGATCAAATTGGAAGTTGTGTCAGTGTTTTTATGTGACGTATACAAATTTGTTGTTTGAACAGGCTTTCAATACGAGTCAGAACAACATGTTGATTCTTCAGGAGAGTTGCATAGACTCGTCTGGATCACTTGTTGTGTACTGCCCTGTGGATCTACCAGCCATGAATGTTGCAATGAGTGGGGAGGACCCATCAAGTATTCCTTTACTGCCGTCAGGATTCACAATTTTACCGGACGGTCGACGGGACCCCGGTGAGGGGGCGTCGAGCAGCTCGGACGTGCACAGTAGGTCGAGGGGCTCACTGGTGACGGTAGCATTTCAAATACTAGTGAGCAGCTTGCCATCGGGAAAGCTAAATTTGGAGTCAGTGACGACAGTTAATAACCTCATCAGCACCACTGTCCACCAGATCAAGACAGCCTTAAACTGCCATAGTTCCTGAGGAAAGGGGAACCAACACTTTTTTTTTTTCTGGCGGAGGAGTTGTGTTTGGGTTAGTTGGGGCTTTGCCAAAGTTCTTGCTATCCCACTCCAACTCCCACCCATTTTACGGTCAATATTGTTGTTTTGTTATTAATTATTTTGGGGGCTCTGGCGTGACAGGAGAAACTGCTGATGTTCGATATCTCAACTCCAGATCAGTCCACAGAGAGTCAAGAACGCACCATACATATTTCCAGGTTAATTTTTGTCTGTCTGTCTGTCTCATACTTTATTAACCATTCATTCCACCTCTGAACCAATATTGAAAACTTGGTATGGTTCGGGCATTGACTCTCAAATGGATACTTTTATTTTTCTCATTCTATCAATCTCTTTATCGAATGTGCATGTTTAATTATGATTCATTTTTGTATGTGAAATGATGCTATACTCACTCTCTACTCTAAAAAGACTTGGGTTCTACATGTGTTTAAGAGAAATAGGAGTTGTTTCAAGTGAATATGATTGTAATTTGTGTCTAAATGATCAAATTTATGGCTCATAATTAATTAGTAAATGTTCTCTTATTCTTCCCTTCAAGTTTGAGCAATGGCTCTTCTTACCTCTGGCCTATTTTGGGAGGACAAAAAATCAATGATAAATTTATTATCCGTAGAGGGTTAGATGATGTGAGAGTGTCACTCAATAATTCACTTGACTGGACAAAGGGGTGCAAAATTTGGCTCTTACTCGATGCATTATTTCTGTGTTTTTTTTAGTAATATCAGCATTATTTTCTTAGAGAAATATAATGCAGGATTTATTCAATATATATTTGAAGAAATTAAATAAATGAGTGAAAAAGAGGAGCTTTTCTTTTCTTTTTCTTTTTCTTTTTCTTTTTTTTTTAAAGAAAAAAATAGATATAGATAACAGATGCAAAGGTGAGGGGGAGGTGTGGTGTGAGAAAGCCTATTAATTGTTCTTCCTAATACTACCATACTGCAATTAATGATGCAAATCCATGGGATATCAATGCTAAACTTTTGTTTCTTTGTTTCTTTTTTAATCTACATAACTTATAATTTTTGAAAGCTTAAATTTTCATTATTTAACTATTTTCTATTTGTATTGTTTTACGCATATAATGATCCATTAAAAAATGAATTAAATATCTCAACCTGAAACATTGCATGGCCATACAAGAATCTACGTTAATATCCTCATATCTCATATTTGTTGTACTATAAAAAATTAATAAAAAAAACATATTAAATACTACCTCATTTTCTCTATTTATTGAACAGTATTTTCTAAATTAAAAAAATATACAATAATGCTTATTTCTTATGAAATGATTTTGAATGAACTTATTTTTACTATATTTGGAAAATGAAAAAAAATGAAAGTATACTAAATGGTATAAAATAATTATGTATTTATAAATATCATTATTTTTTTTCTAAATATCATAAAAATGAGTTTTAGGTAGTGTCCTGTGATTATATAAGTTTACAATTTATACTAAAATTCTAAACCTAACGCTATATATATGAATACATATTTCTTTTGTACTATTTTTGTAAGGAAAAGTTATACTAAAGGTTATAAAATAAATATGTATTTATAAAAATATTATTATTTTTTGGTTTTTTATTAATTGGTCTTATATGATTGTATAAGTTTTAAATTTTTAACCCTAATACTATATATATTTCTTTTGTGCTATTTTTTGAAATTCTCTTTGAGGATACATGGTTAAGAAACAAGTATTTTGTTTTCTAATCCTCGTTTTCATATCAAATGTAATACTTTTTTCCTTCAAAATGTATTAAAAGGCCGAATGAAATCTATTTGAAGAGATATATTTACTTTTTAATTATTTTTAACTTCATTAAAATAAATTATTTGGTGGCCTCGTGGGCCACAGGGACAGAACTTTCCTCTTCCACCAAATTAACAAGCAAGTGGGGAAGTGAGAGCCACTACAATCAATGTATGCATCTGTTGATGTATAAGTATATAATTGTTGGCGTATTTAATTTTAATAATTTAACTGAACAAGTTATTGGTAAAGGGGCATCTATGGCATTTATTCCTTTTTTTTTTTCTTTTCAGATTCAGAAAAAGATAAGAGAGGATATTAATTAAATCATTTAATTGACTATTAATTGCACGACACAGTCTAGGAACCGTTCCATAATTACTGAACCACTTCGCTTCATAAGAAAGAAAGGCGAAGGCTAAAATTATATATGTAAAGTATAAATGTGAGCGTGAAGTTCTCTCTCGACCTTCTTTTGGTGGTCTCTCATATTTAATATTTTAATATAAATCTATTCTACCAATCAATTCTATATTTCACTTTTTTATTAAAAAAAAGGGTTGAATTCTATAATTGTTAGATATCCAATATATGAATTATAATTTACTCAATCCATAAACTTAAACTTTTTAATTTAGTGGTGATTTATTCATCCTTATAGTATAGTGACATTGATTTTGATCTAAATTTACTCCTTATAAGCTTCCAAAGTAAAATGCTTATAACATCGAAGTTGATGCATTAAACCGTTGTTGCTTGGTTTTTCTTTTTTAAAATTTTGACCACAATTTTGGTTTGGGTTGGAAATGTGAATTAGAGTTAAAGAAAAGTTTAAAGTATATTAGTAAAGATAATTTTTTTATTCGTACAATACTTTTTTTACTTTAATTTTATTGAATGGAGACACAAACTAATTTAATAAGCTATACTCTGCATTATATTAAATAAAGGTCACTTATACCTTTAAATACACGTGTGGAAAAAACAGGAAAGACTAGGCAGATGCCAAAGAACTAACTAATTAACTAACAACTAATTTCTAATCTAATTACCCTAATTATAATAATGAAACTAACTATATATATTTTTAATATAAGGTGGGGATTCGAACCCATGATCTCTTGATAAGAAACATGTGTCAATTACCATTGAATTAAATTCATGTTAGTATGACCTAACTACTCTAACTAAATTTAAAAGAAAATAATTGTAATAGTCAACTGTAGAAAAAAATTAAAGAAAATACTTGAATAGTTAAGGAGCAACTTTGTACCGTTATTAAACTAAGAGTGAGAGATGCAAAAACATAGAGTTTTTTTTTTTTTTTTAAATAATGAGTTGGTAGTAAGGATAAGATTTAGTCATCACCGTTAATGAGTCAAATATTTTTCAAAATTAAAATGAGTAATTATTATAGATATTTTTTTAATACAATATATAGAGGTAGGGATTGAATTTATAACTTATTGGTTGGAGATATATGTCAATTGCCATTTTTGTTGTTGATACAACCAACTGCAGTCCCATTGGTGCTCCCGGTTTGATATATGCATGGGAGTGTTGAATAAATCTTACTTTTGAGGGTCCCATATTCGTATAGTCAATAGTGTAGCGTTCTTTTTTTATTTTTGAGTACACGTGTATTGTAGCGTTTATGTGTTTTTTTTTATCATAAACTTGAGAGAAATTTGGAACTGTGATCCGATTGGATTTCGAGGACAATATAATGGGCCTGGGGTGAATGAGGCCCACATAGTTGTCTTAGGCTGAAGCCCGAACAATCTGAATGCCAAATTGCCAGATGACGTAAGAGCCCATCCCAATTGACGTGGCAGTGGCGGGTGCAGTTGCGGCTGCGGGGTGGGTGGAACCGGGAGCACCCTCCGATGATAAGACTGAAGAGGCAAAGAGAAAGGCCTAGAGAACGGGGGTCCCTCGCCTTAGCCAAATAGCCATGGCGTTCTCTACAACGGCTAACAACTGCTCTGTAGTTTCTTCTTTTCTTTCTAGTAACTCTTCGACAAGGCATAAGAGAGTAAGAAACATTAGCATTTGTGCCAAGCAAAGCACGAGTAGTTCGTTGCAGTTGCAGTACAGAAAACTCGGGGACTCTGACCTTCAAGTTTCTGAAGTTACGCTTGGAACGGTAAACATTTTGTTCCAATGCGCTTTTCGTTTCTTGTCTAGTTATTAAGTATAGAAAGTAAGTTTTTATGCTGGAGCACTAAGCGAAGTCGGCAAATTTCTTTTCATATCTGAATGTTTACAAGCTTCATGGAGACATCTATACTAATTTGAGACTATCTAAAATTCTGGATGGATTGTTCGATGCTGTATTTATGAAATGAATCTATTCATCGGCGAGGATGATCATATTGTTTAATGTGTACTTGAAGATGACTTTTGGGCAACAAAACACCGAGAAAGAAGCCCACGAACAATTGAGTTATGCTTATGAACATGGGATTAATATTATAGATACTGCAGAGGCAGTAAGTTTTCTCACGACTCTCCTGAATCTTTCCAAATTCAATTCATTATTTAACGGAAGACCTCTGTGATTTGAGATTAGCAACGTTTTCATTTGGCAGTATCCAGTTCCAATGAAACAAGAGACGCAGGGAAGAACAGACATCTACATTGGTAACTGGCTCAAGTCAAAGCCCAGAGATAAGGTATGTGAAAGATGGATAACTATGCCACCTTAATTTACATTTCTATCACTGAAAGAGTGGAGCTAGTTATCCCGTAGATTATTTTGGCCACAAAAGTCTGCGGTTACTCAGAGCGGTCATCTTATCTGCGCGAAAATGCCAAAGTTTTACGGGTTGATCGTTATAATATTAGAGAAAGTGTAGAGAAAAGTCTCAAGCGGCTGAACACTGACTACATAGACTTACTGCAAATTCATTGGTGAGTTTATAGATTTTTATTTATGAATTTTTTAGCTTAGTTGAATGCGGCTAATGACCATGCATGTTTTCTATGAGTTTTGGAAGTTCCGGAATCTTGTCTTTGGATTTCCAACAAAGGAAAGCCCCCTTTTCTTAATGAGAGTTCCGTGCTGCTCGCCACTCCCCGAGGCCAAGGACAGGGTCGAACAGCCATTCCAGGATTTGCAGTTCGATACATTTCCATTATGTTACCTATGATTAAAGCATGTCCAAATAACATCATTTTCCCAACATTAATTTTACCGTTTATTCTTGGGTCTCTCTCTTTCACGTGGTTCCACTGAAAGTTATGAGAACCTTGGATTTGTTACGGAGGGAAACTTGTAAGATTACTACAATCTGACGTATCTTTTAGATCTGAACAATCAACCTAGTCCAATTTGCCATTGAAACCAAATTTTATGTTTGAAAGGAAATGAAACTGTTGACTTTTTTGGAAACTCATTAAATTGACTGGCTGAAGCATGGCAGCATGACTGTTTTTAACCGAAACTGATGCCTTCTCAATGAAAAAGCAAGGGCTACGGGGTAGGGCATTCTCTGATTTTGGGGGAATCAGGTGAAGTTTAGATTTTTATGTTCCAATTGACCAAAAACTAAAACTAAATCCTCAGTTGTTGTTTCAATTCTCATCCTTGTAATTTCCGCCCACCTTTCAAGTAATCAAATGGCCATATAGATTAGTAGTTTTCGTGAATGCCCGACAACTTTTAAATTTTAGCATAAACAAGTACTTTTAAAGTGCATGGTATAATTCAATGTAACAAGTCTTTTGATTGCCTTAAGGTTATAGGTGACTAAGATGTGTATATTTTTTTGGAGTCGTCCGAATATTCTTCAGGTTTTTACATACTTTAGAGATGTCGTGGATTCCTCATCAGGAGTATAGAGCTATGATGGATTTAGGATTACCTCCCAAATCCCCTTTTTTGCAAGAAATAGATGCTTTGATGGCAGGCCAATTTCTTATAGATTCTTTATATTTTCTAACTTGAGAGGAATATGAGGGTCTTTTAGGATGTAGAGGGTTCATGAGAGGAGGTTTGGAGCATTGCTCACTCTGATGCCTCGTCATTATGGGTTTCCATGAATAGGATTTTTGTTATTTTCTCTTATTCTTCTTAACCATAGATCATCGGAATAATTTTTTTTCTAATCTTAGCTCCTTTGGCATTGGCACTTAATGCAGGTATTTTTGGACGACACTTCTCTTTTGTACTTTCATCTGTCTCAATGAATGTGGATTTTGTTTTTTAATTAAAAAAAGAGAGAGAAGGAAAAAACATAAAGAGACGACTAAGTGGCATAGCCTCAGTGAAGCTAATTAAATATCTGATAAATCTCTTGTACTTTAAATCCCTACTTGCTGTGATACAATATCTGATAGTCTTATTAACTTGTCTTTCTCTCTTTTAATCTCATATGAATACTTGCAACTTGTGGTGCATTAATTTCCCCTTGCTGTATCTCAGCATATGTTTGGTTGCATTTCAGGCCAGACCGCTATGTGGCCTTATTTGGTGATTTTTCTTACGATCCTTCAAAATGGAGGGCAAGTGTGCCATTTACAGAGCAACTGAGGGCATTTCAGGAACTTATTGAAGAAGGAAAGGTGGTTCCTATTTGATTAATTGAAGAATTACATCGTTCAAACTGCATGTAATTTACTCGCTGTGGAATGCGCTTTTGATTTGTTTGAGATACAGTCTCATGGCTAGTGAAATAAAAACCTTTGGTTGATTGAGGATTTACGAATATGTAAAACTGCAAATAGATTAACATTTACTACAATGTTTTGGTTGTTTATTGTTCTTTTGCTTCACTTTAGTTGATATGTGTTTCTGAATTTATTCAGATACGCTACATTGGTGTTTCAAATGAAACTTCATATGGAGTGATGGAATTTGTTCACGCAGCAAAAATTGAAGGATTGCCAAAGATCGTTAGTATCCAAAATAATTACAGTCTTATAAACAGATGCCGCTTTGAAGGTGAATTATCTTTTGATACATTTTTCTCAGTTATATTAGTTGAGAGTTTTAGAGAATCCTTGATCTTTTTAACACCTAATGCTGGCTTATCTTGTTAATCTGTTTTTACTGGAAATAGTAGAGAACATCCTTTAGATTTCTATATCTTTCACATTCTAGCAAAAATGTAATTGTCATCGGATACCGCCACTGTACCAACTTAGTGCTCTACTCAAGGTCTTGAAAGTTGGGAAATATGCTATCATCATCAATATTGGATAAATTCCCATTCCTAATCAGCTTTTTAGTCCTAGTCCATTCATAATCGGCTTTTAAGGATCTTGGAGACAAAATAATATGCAGATGCCGCCATATAAACTATCGATCTTGTGCAGTGTAATATGATCGACTGGGCTTCGTTGGTTCAGCATATGTTCATGCATACGATGTTTTAGATTCAACATATATATGCTAATAAGAAATTAAAATGCATTAAATAATGAGTCTAGGATTTATAACTGCAACCATGAACAATTGATTTTTGGTTCTTATATTAGCTCATTTGTAATAGAAATATCATCCACTTGTTGCTTGCAGTCGATCTTGCTGAGGTTTGTCATCCAAATAACTACAATATTGGCTTGCTTGGTTATTCTCCGTTGGGTGGTGGAACTCTGAGCGGCAAATACTTGGATGCCAATTCTCAAGGTGGAGGAAAAGGAAGGCTGAGCCTCTTCCCAGGCTACATGGGTAGATACAACAAATCTATTGCTAAGGTTCGTTCCTCGCTCCTGTCCTGTGGACATGCACTACCGTGGACAGATGATTAGACAATAGAATTGAGTGGTCACTTCAAATGTTTGGAACGTGCTGATGTCTTTTACTTTTGAGTTCACGTATGCCATTTGCTTGACAGAATATGAACTTATTTTACCCAATCAACCTTAATGTTGAATACAGTTTATGAAAGCTTTCCGATATGAAGCTTTCTCTTCCATTCTCGGAACGCCCACCACCACCACCACCAAAAAGAAGGGAAGAGAGAGAGATAGAGAGAAAAAACCAAACCCCTTAGTAGGACAATTTCCATTCTTATTGTGTAAATCGTATGGTTAGATCTGTAGTCCTTGATTTATTGCCAGTAATCTGAACACTCTATTTTGGCATCTACACGTGTTTTATGTATGTCTGTTCGCATGTATAATTTCTGTTGCTGCTTTGATAGTGCAAACCATGCTATTACCAGAAAAGGTTACTCCTAGAAAATAAAATTGAAACTATATATCAGATGTTGGGCTAACGTTTTGTTTATTTCAGGAAGCAACAGCTCATTATGTACAGTTAGCCAAAAAGTACGGCCTAACTCCAGTACAGCTTGCGCTTGGGTTTGCTCGAGACCGTCCATTTATGACGAGTTCAATAATAGGTGCAACGTCCATGGACCAACTCAGAGAAGACCTTAATGCTTTCACGATGACCGAGCGGCCATTGCCGGCAGAACTCATGGCAGACATAGAAGCTATTTTCCAGAGATACAAAGATCCAGCTATCTAGGAGTAGGACTACCCTCGGTGTTCTTGGGACTGCGTTTCGTTTTGTGCGCACGTGAAAAGGTCAATTAGCGAAAGATTGTACATTCGTTATGCATGACATTTAATATCAAAATTATTTTTGGTTCATTCAAATTAGTTTGGGGCCATTTCATTTCTGCCTCCTATCTATGATCCTGGACTTAATAGAAAGTGGTTATCATTAAATGGTGTTGACACTGCGATTTGATTCCGGTTGCATCACTGGTGGTGCCTGCTCGATTCATGTTACAGTGCTTAAATGAAATTGTTCTTACTTTTAGACGGGCGTAGTATAATCTACATTATAATCATGAATTAGAGAATAAGGTAGGTAGAGACATAGCTGTGTAAGATATTTTTAGTTTCTCTTCTTAGATTTGAATCTCCGCCCCATTATTGTGATGTCATAAAATGCACGACACTCCATAGAAAAGTTAATTTGTTCATAAATCATTAGATAACATATGTACCATCATTTTTAGGTTGATAGTTCGAACTCTTAGATAAAGTGAAAGGAAAAAAAAAAGTTAGCTATAGAACATATATTAAGTATATTATTTTTTGTTTCAAAAGAACAGTCTCTTGTCAAAAGAAAAACTTGTGCCAAACAAAGACGAAATATCTAATTTATTTAACCCAAAAAAAAAAAATCAATCTCAAAGTCTTGCTTCGAAGACAAAATTCAGAATGACGATAGAACGGATGGGATATGTGGGGAAGCCGACGGAGACCGAGATTTATCATCTGTGGACTATGGGACACGACACCACCTTTCAATTTTCTTTTAATTTGAGCCCACCTCTCTGTTTTTCATTGCTTCCACTTGTCAGCGGATGTGGAGAACAGCCACTATTTCCTTTCATTTCACACATTTGAATAAATTAAGTATACTTTACTTTTCGATGAACAGTCTCGTCTCGTATTATCCAATTTCAAAGATGGTGGTGTCCATGGCGTGCCACAACATTTGTTTTCCAGTCGACATCTGTGATCACATTCATGTTATCATTATTCTAATAATAATATATGCGTTCATTTGATAAATCTCTTTTTCATTATTTTGCATTGTCATAAACTATATGATAAAATAGATAGATCATGTTGCTTTACTGTTGCAGATATACACCAATATTGATGTGATATTTGCTTCAAAATTCTGTGGATTATTATATTTAATTCAAGTTCGAAGTTGAACTTCTTTTCTGGGAGTTCTCAATCTTAGCTGAAACTAAAACGATTTGGAATGTCATTACTATTACAAAATTTATCAGGACTTACTTTTACGGTTGTAAGAAATAACGTGCGTTATGGCACGAAAAAGTAGTAGAAGTGTCATGAACACTGCTGTGGCTGTGCTTGGATATGAATCGTTAAAGCACCTTTGAAGATTAGGGACGGGGTGGGACCCGAATTGGACGTGTCGGTTGCTTGCTTTACGCGAGGATCTAGTTGTGTTTTACTTATTACTCGCCCAGTTCTTCCGTTGTGATTCATCATCTTCTTTGTGTCTCAGAATTTTAACTCCTCTCCTCTCTCTTTCCTTTCTAACTGCAAAATCCGGCCAACCATGGTTTTGACGACAGTTGCAGACTCGGGAGATTCTGTGAACTGCACTTTTGGTTCCAGATATCTCCGCTCTCCTCCTCCCAAGTAAGTTCTTTTTTCTTTGGTTCTGACCACGAAATCAAATAAAGCTCGAAACTTTCTTGAATCGTGTTGAAAATGATCAAGTGGGTGATGTGTTGTAGGTTCAAACTGGGGGAGAAATCTATACCCAAGGATGCAGCGTACCAGATCATACACGATGAGTTGATGCTGGACGGGGCACCGAGGCTGAACTTGGCCTCTTTCGTTACCACGTGGATGGAGCCAGAGTGCGATCACCTTATTTCCGCTTCTCTGAACAAGAACTATGTTGACATGGACGAGTACCCAGTCACCACTGAGCTACAGGTTTACCATACTGTTACTGGATCCCCAATTTTGGTGTTCTCATTCAAATCACTATTCATGTCATTTCAGCTATTCAGGATCGTCTCTGTTTTTGCAGAATCGATGTGTGAATATGATAGCCCACCTGTTCCATGCCCCCGTCGGAGAAGAAGAAGCTGCAGTTGGTGTGGGGACTGTGGGATCATCAGAGGCTATAATGCTGGCCGGCCTTGCTTTTAAGAGGAAATGGCAGAACAAAAGAAAATCTCAAGGCAAACCCTATCATAACCCAAACATAGTCACTGGAGCTAATGTGCAGGTTACTTGCTTCTAATCTTTTTGCTTGTGGTGCAATGTATTTTTCTTCTTTGGTAAGAGACTTCTTTGGATCTTTTCCCCTTAATATGGGTAACAGTGAGGGGAATAAAGGGAATTTAAGATTAAGTCAAATTGAATTGGGAATAAAGGGAATTTAAGATTATGTACAGTTGAATTGTCTGCTGCTGGAAAAATGTTTATGCACTGAGATCTTGCGGAAGAAAACTTGATTAAATCGAAGGTGCTGATGGAGACGATTCCATTCTCTTGTATAACTGACAGATGCAGTCTTTTTTGTTTCCAAATGCGTGCCGTGTGTAGGTGTGCTGGGAGAAGTTTGCAAGGTACTTTGAGGTCGAGCTAAAGGAGGTGAAGCTTTCTGAAGGATTCTATGTCATGGATCCAGTGAAGGCTGTCGAACTCGTTGATGAAAATACCATCTGTGTTGCAGCAATTTTGGGTTCCACTCTGACTGGAGAGTTTGAGGATGTAAAACTCCTCAACGACCTCCTCTCTAAGAAGAATAAGGAAACAGGTTGGGACACCCCAATTCATGTGGATGCTGCCAGTGGAGGGTTTATAGCCCCGTTCCTTTATCCCGATCTCGAGTGGGATTTTCGGTTGCCTTTAGTGAAGAGCATTAATGTGAGTGGCCATAAGTATGGTCTTGTTTACCCTGGTGTAGGATGGGTTGTTTGGAGGAGTAAAGAGGATCTTCCAGAGGAGCTTGTGTTCCACATTAACTATCTTGGCTCCGATCAACCCACCTTCACTCTCAACTTCTCAAAAGGTAATACATATAATACCACTCGAGAAAGTTCTTAAATCAATTTTTACGGGTAGTTGAATATTGATATAGCCAGCATTTGTTCAATCATGGGGAGTTCAGATTGTTGACTTCAGAATCTCTTAAGATGTAGTAAACAATGTCAAGTTGTTTTCATCAACAATGCCTCCTTTATTCGTTTATGCTTACTTTTTTGCAGGTTCTAGTCAAATTATAGCTCAGTATTATCAATTTATACGGCTTGGGTTTGAGGTAAATCCGAAGTTAAAACTAACATTTATTTGTAAAGAAATTCATGCATGATTTACTATTAATATCAGAGCATTAGGATTGTTATGCATTGAAATAACAGCACTACTTGACACCAGTTAGTTATCCTTTGATTCGAACCTCGATGACCTCCTCATGTGTCTCAAATCAGAGAGAATTCCCCTTGTTTTTGAATTTGCTATTTCGTACCCCATTATGTTATATATGATGTGTGTTGTTTGTGAATTTGGTGGAAACAAAGGGCTACAAAAACGTGATGGAGAACTGCAGGGAGAACGCTCGAGTTCTGAGAGAGGGGATAGAGAAGATGGGAAGGTTTGAGGTCGTTTCTAAGGATATTGGGGTGCCCCTGGTAGCCTTCACTCTCAAAGACAGTAGCAAGCACACAGTGTTCGAGATATCAGAGAACCTGAGGAGGTTTGGATGGATCGTGCCAGCTTACACGATGCCCCCGAATGCTGAGCACATCGCCGTCCTGAGAGTGGTCATCAGGGAGGACTTCAGCCGTGGGTTGGCAGAGAGGCTGATCTCCGACGTCGAGAAAGTCCTCAAGGATGTGGACGCCCTGCCAGTTCGGGTGTCTGTGAAGGCAGCGGAAGTGAAGCCTGGTGTTGAAGATGGTGGGAGAATTACAAAGCATGTGAAGAAGAGTGAGCGGGAGATCGAGGAGGAGATAACTGCATATTGGAGGCGGCTTGTGGATGGCAAGAGGACTGGTGCCTGCTAACTCACCTCTGCTGTTCATTGTTTGTTTGTCTTTTTTCTTGTCAAGTGAGTGTTTGTGTGCTGATGATATGATAATATGAATAAATAAAGTTTGAAATCACATCCTACTCCTACGCCACCAATCTCTTCCTTCTTACCAATTAGGACATAATTGTTTCAACCTTTATGTCCTCTTCTGGAGATAAAACTTTTAAAATTTTGCTTTTGCTTTGTACTACCGTGTATTATGTGTATGACCATGTATTTTTCAACCAACGTATCATTTTCAGATGCATTAAAACAACTAACCGAGTAAGATAACATGTTTTGATTGAACTCTACATATTTTTCTCATACTATTTACTCTGCCTAAATTCTAATATGGTCAAATAACACGATCAAACAAATAGAGTACATTGCGTTATCAACATGTTTTTTAGTACAAAATTTATAAGGTAATATTACTCTATGGATATAGAATATAAATAATTTATAGAGTTAGATATTGTTAACCATAATCTAGTTCGATTAAAAAGTGAGTTAGAATTCCCCACACCGAACGAAGAGGGAAAAATTATTTTGATGTAGTCTTTAAAATGTGTTTTCTTAAATTTATATAATTCACAATGGTTATATTGTTGTAATACATTAAAAAAAAATTGGGTTCTTTAGTATATAATTATTTGTTCTCTTTTTCGTAGTTGAAATTTAACGAATAAACTCAGAAACTATTGTTTAAAATTATTAGGGTTTGAGATTAAACGGACGGCGCTAGATCCATACGCAATTTGCATCTTCACTTGAGTTGAAGGGGAGGCCTTTACCATTTCCCTCCAAGGCCAAGACTGCAGCTCATAAATTCCCTTTTCCCGCCAACCAAACCTCCATCTCCATCCTCATTCATTCCGATTCCGCACATTGCCGGACTCTAACGGAGCCGGGCTGAACAATGGATGCATCCACTATGAGGAGAAAGGTACAGAGGAAATCAAAAATCAGAGGTTACAGCCTCAAACTAGACGCTCTCGACGAAATTCTCTCCTTTGCCTCTCGCTTCCATGGCGAAGAAGACGCTGCTATCGATTTTATTCTCGACGAGCTCCACAGCGAATCCTGTACAACTATATGTCCTTTTTCTTTCGTACTGCAATTCTCATCACATTTTATGATATTCTTCTGAATTCACTTCATCTCGTTCTCATGGACGAATTCTTCATTTTTCCTGCCGTGGCAGTGCAATCTTCTATAATACACAAGGATGCGGTGCATCGGGCCGTCAGCGTTCTACTTGGAGCTGATGAAGTGGGAAAACAAAGTCCCGATACCATTACTAGTACATCCGCCCCTCGCATCATAGACGTTTTTGGTATCACCAGATTTCGTTATGATCCCATCAAGAAGATCTTCTACCAGTATGTTTCTTCTTCTTCTTCTCCCCCTCCCCCTTTATACTATCTGAGTAATTGGTGAACAATTGAAGAATGGAAACCACCTATTTGACTTTTGGGATAATTAGACGATATAAGAGGAGAAACTAATTGCGGAAAAGAGAGACATAGTAGAGTTCAACTGATAACATCTCTTCACCTTAAAACATTGCTCTTTCCTGCACTTGAAACTACATCATCTACTTTTGACTTTAGGCACACTGGAAGCCTTCCAATTCATGGGGATGCTTCAGCTAAAGCTGCTTTGTATCGAGATAGGTTTCTCTTGCTTTCCCAGAGGCTCTCCCGTGATCAACATTTCTCCAAACCCGCTTTCAACACTGGGATGTCTCATTTTGGAAGTTGTGAGGTACTCCGTCTCTTTTGACCCATGAACTATCCTTGCTTTCCTCTGAAATTGAACAAGAGCATTTACAGGAATTTCTTTTGTGATACGTTCCCCAGATTTCTTCTATTCAGTCTTTGGTGGGGCAAACGGGGAGGAGATGGGTCATGGGAGTGATATCTCAGATGGAGGATGGCCACTTTTACTTGGAGGACCTTACTGCGTCTGTGGAAATTAATTTATCTAATGCTATATCCTTTACAGATATCTTCTATAAATTGGAAAAATCCGATCTTGTTTGATCTTTGAAGATGACGTGCAATACAATTTTCATTAACAATCCGCACAAGATAACTACAGGTCTATTTACTGAGAACACAATTGTTGTAGCAGAAGGAGAGATGCTCGTGGAGGGAATTTTTCAGGTCTTTGTCACGCATTTCCTTTCAGTTCTGTATAAGTAACTGGTCGGAGATTTTCCCCAGTAGTCTATTAAGTGTCTCTACTGGTCGTCCAGTGTTTCTCTTACCAATATGTACTTTTTATGGTTTCTTTATGGTGTCTCACGGTTTCTTCTATTTTAAAATGCTTGAGTACTTAAAAATTGTTTCTGCACATCCTGTATAAATTCTTTTAAACAAAAGCTTTGCAATTAGGGTGCTTTTACAGCATAGGGGCCTTTTGTTCTTATAATGCAACTGAAAATATCCTGAGTTAAGTTCCTTCCGGGATCAAATCTTTTCAAAAAATTTTACATGCTTACGAGATAATATTATACAACACTATGAGATGGATTTTAGTTTTGTTTAGTTCAGGTCAGAGTTTTGCCTTGTTCAGTTATACTTCATGTAGTTCACAATTGACAAGTATCTAATGCCACCTGTTTAGATGTTTAGTTTCATATTTTGTTCGATATATAGAAGTTAAAGGTTAGGTTGAGAAATTAAATCTTTTCCTTTTTAAAACATTTTTGTTTCATTGGGCAAATTTTGCTCACCTTCTCTGAAGGTTGTCATTAAAGAACAAAACAGTTGTGGATGAAAAATGCAATTATTCTTTTATCCAAAGCAAATTTATTCTTCTCAAATTTGATTTTGCACTGCATTTCATTCTTGTGGTTTACTTTCCTATTTGATAGCAAGCACAAGGATGCCTGCTCAAACGTTTTTTAAGATATCCAGCACTTACTTCATAGAAATATTAAAAATATTGTTCTTTTTGTTATTAATGTACTTTTTATTTTGTTTTGTTCAGGTTATTACTTGTGGATTTCCTCCGTTAGAGGACAGGGATAAGTCTCTTAAAATGCTAGCAGGCCAGGACTTCTTTGGAGCTGGTGCTCTAACTAAAGAGGAGACCGTATCCCCCTTTTTTCTTGGTTATGAAAAGGATTTCTTAATATGGCATTAGAATGAAGGGCTGTTCACATTTTATTATATAGAATTTTGGCTATTAAAGAGGTATACACACGTAAACTAAATGCAATAAACTTGTTTCCCTTAATCATCAAATAGCTCAGGCTTGCAGATCTGGAAAAGAGAGCCATTAATGATATGTTTGTCATTCTCTCTGACATTTGGTTAGATAGTGAAGAGGTGATAAATAACCTCTTTAAATTTCATGTGTATTGTGTCTGTGAAGTGTGGTTAGCTTAACAGTATTTGTTTATCTTGTAGGCCATGAGAAAACTAGAGACCATTCTTGATGGGTTTGAGAATGTGGAAGTGGTTCCTTCCTTATTTGTTTTGATGGGGAATTTTTGTTCCCGTCCATGTAATCTTGCCTTTAATTCTTTCTCAAGTCTCAGGTAAGGATTATTTTTATTGCTTCCTGCATATCGGCGTTGGCTAATATTTACATGAGTTGAAAGCAATAATATTTAGAACGTGCAGATTACAGTTTGGTAAGCTGGGAAAAATGATAGCAGCTCATCCACGATTAATAGAGAATAGCAAGTTTCTTTTTATTCCTGGTCCAGATGATGCAGGTTCATGTTGTTATTTGTAAATGAGTTCGTCCCCTTTAGTTTAACTATGCATGAAACTTCTTAGTCGTTATTCCCCATTGAATATACAGGACCATCAACAGTTCTACCCAGGTGTGCTTTGCCAAAGTACTTAACTGAAGAGCTTCGGATGCACGTCCCAAATGCCATCTTCTCAAGTAATCCTTGCAGGTCAATACTTTGATTGCCGACTTGTAAACACCGTATGATCTTGCAGTAGTCTTAACTGTAGTATTATGCTCCATGAGGGATTTCACTTCTGCTGCTTACTTGATAAATGAATCTGTTTTATCCTTCGGGATAAGCAAATAGAACTGTGTTCAATAGATTTGAAGACTAGTATTAATGGTGTGGATATAATTATCCAGTTTTGGATTTTGACTTAATTAAAAAAAGTATTGTTTTCTTTGGTGAATAGTATGTCTTTTGCTCCATTGTGGTTGATAATTGTGATATTTGGATGTAGGATCAAGTTCTACACCCAGGAAATTGTATTTTTCCGACAGGACCTACTTTATAGAATGCGTCGTTCCTGTCTCATACCACCTTCTACAGAAGAAACAAGTGATCCTTTTGAACACGTGATTTTTCTTCTTTGTATATATCTGTTATTTTGTCATGTCCATTCTTTTGCATATGGATGTCTTAAAGTTTATACATGGAGGTTTTAAAGTTTCTTGATTCTTTTGCAGCTTATTGCTACCATAACTCATCAAAGTCATCTATGTCCTCTTCCTTTGGTCATTCAACCAATTATTTGGAATTATGACCACTGTCTTCATCTATATCCAACTCCTCATGTGGTATTTACCTATATCTCAGTGTAATGTTTTAATCGATCGACTTATCCATGTTAAGTTAGATACCTTTTCTTTCCTTATTTGGAGACAAATTAGAACAGTCATTGATTGTAGATGTGGATCATGGATAATGTTCTGCTGTGATTCAAATATTATTATATAAACTTTCATATTATTATATTAATCTTTTTTTTTTTTTTTTGGCTTGTGCAGATAGTTCTAGGGGATAGAAGTAAGCAACAAGCATTTAAGTACACGGGAATCACTTGCTTCAATCCTGGGTCCTTCTCAAATGACGGCACTTTTGTGGCATATCGTCCTTGCAATCAAGAAGTTGAGTTGTCTGCCTTGTAAATGATTACATTGAAAGAGAGATCTATTAGTATCATTCTTTATCTGGGGAGTTGCATTATGCAAATTGCGCTCACCAGAACTATTACCGGTGAGAATTTCATTTTATGTTGAGAAGGGTTTTATGATCTCTGTTGATGGCAGAATTTAATCAAAACTTTGCTGTAGAATCAGTAATCTTTAGATGTATTTTTGTAGATAAGAGTAAAATATTCTTATTTGTTTATAGATTTTAACATCGGATGGCGTATTGATAAATAACTGACGTAAAAGTTGACGGACATAATGGTTTTGCAGCATGGATGGTTTTGTAGTATCTTGCTAAAGTTTCCATGACCGGAAGTGTTTTCTTGTGTTTTGAGAAAAGAGTCCTTTGTATGTTATTATGTTACATGAAGAATGGAAACAGGTTACCAGAAGGAGCGTTAGAGTGAGACAAATTGTTTCAACATCCAACTTTGGTAAGTGTGGTTGCTGAACAGAATGGCAGGCAGCAGGTAGTTTAGTTGGTATCTGTTTGATAAGACAAATGTCAAATGGTTGGTTGGAGCTCTACACAACTCTTTCTTTCTTTCATGGAAAGATGTTTAAGCACCGTCGTCTATCCTTTTTGGTCCAACTGCACATTCCATTCTCCAAGGACGAGCAAGTAAATGCAGGATTGGAGTGGGAGATGTCCAATTTTTGTTGTTAGAATGATTGCACGCATTTTACAATTATGCTTTCTCAAGAATTGTGGAATTACGACGTGGCCCACATTTCCATTCATTTCACTTCTTTATGTTCAAAATAACTTTTTTTTTGTAACAAAAAAAACTTATAAATATATAATGCGTGTTTTTCGTTATCAATTCTTTCAGTTATATTATCCTATGAAACACATGAACTATGTTTTAAAATTATCTTATCATGTAATTTTAAAATAAAATGATAAAATTGTGTCATATAATTGTTAAATTGATGAAATTATTAGCTTGACTTTTTAGATCTTATTAGCGATAAAATTCAAAGTTCAACAATTTATTAGAGTTTTTTTGAAAGTACTAGTATTAGATCTTTGAAAGGGGAATATAGAAATTAAATAAATATACTATAGACAAAATTTGTAATTTAACCCCCGAAAAAAAAACTAAAGACAAAATACTCATCGTCCACTTTTCAATAAAACTAGTAATTAATGCGGTGTTTGAGTAATACTGAAGGGTTGTTACTCGTTATGGAATCGGCCCAATCTATCAAATCCAATGTGGGTTTTATACTGTTGCATCGAATTTGAAAGTGACAAAAGGATCGATATTTATTTTGTATTATATTGCAAACGGATTCTTTCATTGGATCAACACTTGAGCCGAAAGAAAAGTTGTCCGGCGGCTATTTGGTTTTTTCTTGTCTCTGTTGGTAATCCTTTAATGGCATATATTTTACTATTTTATATAATTTTCTTGATGTAGCTGTGGTTGGTATCTAGATATTAAATAATTTAGATTTAGATTTAGATTAGATGGAGTTAATGGTTTATAACAGAGTACATATATAGTTGATGGAGATGGAGATGGAATAAATAGGAAGATCCATATCCAGTTTATGAAGAAGGGAAATTAAATTTCAACAGAAGAACAGTTTGAGGACTGAGGAGGGCTCCAATTAACAACCAATATTATTAACAACAGTACTGCTAAGTGCTACCAGCTTCGCATCCCCATACAAACGGATCGATATGTATATATATTATATTGGGTTTATAAAACATGAATTTTAAAAATAAAAAATATAGTTAGACAATAACTCACTTTCCGTCGTAAATATATCAATGTATGGTTGGACTTACCTTGAATGGACTATATATAATATAATTTTGATGTCTACTTTTCCTTTGCTTTTACTTTATCCCATTGACATATATTCCAATGCATGAAAACCATCATCCTAACAGAATAATTAGTACTTGTGTAAAAATATATATATATATATATAAATAAGGGCATTTTTGATACACTGATTTTATATGTCAAAATCCGTATATTGAAAAAATAAATGAGAGCATTCGACTAACATTCTAATGCTCGAGCTATATACCAATGGCAAAAAAATATGGGAAAAGGATTGAGTAGGATGAGTTGTCCTTCCCCTCCTCAACTTGGTAAAGCGGCTTCTCTCCTGTAAACAAAGTATTAGAGTCCTTGTGAAACTTAGGAATGTTAATTTTTATGAAACAATTTGAGAAACTTAAATGGAACTTTTAGAGAATTGCATTTGAGTCCATCTCAACAAGGGGACCCTCCATATTCCAACTATGATATTGTCCATTTTTGGCATTTATTTCACCAAAAGATGGAGACATTTTATGTGAGATTTTGTTTGCACTCCTTACAAACTGAACAACATCGTATCTACAAAAAGATTTTCAATCCAGGAGTGTAAGCATGTCAAATGGACTCTATTTTAATTACGGTACAATCTTATTGTCGATCTACTCTCCACTGAAACTAATTATTGATCAAGTATAATAATCGGGTCTTTAGTGATTCTTCTAGATCCATTAGTAAACTTTTGGGACGATATTTAATTAAACTCAATACTTCATCATGATGGTCCCTAAATTTGTTTTCTTTTATATAAATTACGATATTTCTCCCCTCTCTTTAATTTGGATTACCTTCATATGGCCTTTTTCTATTTCCCACCAAAGAAGTAGTGGCCTCTTAATTGAAAGAAAGATTTGACTCAATTTTTGGCCAAAATCAGTGCTAAGTTGACCTGCGTGGATTTGAAAACAAATATATATATATATATATATATATATATATATAAGGGTAAAAAAAGGAGATAACTAAATAGAGAGAGATGAGAAGAAGATGCATGTATCAAATTTTGGAGAGAGATAGAAGTTAGAATTTAGGGTGGAAAGGCGAAGAAAGAGAAGAAGCAGCCGCAGGAGAATAGTTGCAAAAGGAAAGGAAATTAATAAATTAAAGATTGTATTTATATTTTGATTTTGTAGGAAAGGAGGAAAGGTGGTTAAGTTTGCAGGTGCATGCAGTTACAATTAAGGTGTTAACTGTTTGTTAGGTCTGAAAAGTTAACGTACGGAACCAAAACCAGGAAATTTCTACAATATATTATTAAATTTTAATTTTTGGAAGTAATTAATAAATTGGCATTCGTTATTAATTATAAGAATGCAAATTAAAGAAGACATATATGATAGTGGAAGATTAATTAAGATGGAAAAAATGATTAAGATGAGAAGAGAGAAGAGAGAAGGGGCCGGGGTGGGAGAGTAGAGGGTTGTAGGTTAGAAATAAGTTGGAAAGACGTTGAAAGCAGAACCAAATTGAGGGAAGGAAGCAACCACGCAGATGAGAGATGAGAATGATGGGATTACTTATAATAAAGTGTGTGTCTTCATATATAATTATTATTGTTTTGCAGCTGCGGGTAGCGAGAGCGAGAGCGAGAGGATGTGCAGTAGAGGGCACTGGAGGCCTGCAGAAGACGAGAAGCTCCGAGAGTTGGTGGAGCGACACGGAGCCCACAACTGGAACGCCATAGCCCAAAAGGTTGAAGGAAGATCGGGGAAGAGCTGCCGGCTGAGGTGGTTCAACCAGCTGGATCCGCGCATCAACAGAACCCCTTTCACACAGGACGAGGAGCGCAGGCTGCTGGCCTCCCACCGGATCCACGGCAACAGATGGGCCATTATCGCCAGGCACTTCCCCGGCCGCACCGACAACGCCCTCAAGAACCACTGGCACGTCATCATGGCCAGATCCAAAAGAAAATCCAAATCAACCCAAAATCACCATCGCCTTTTTAATTTTCCAAATATTTATTACTCCTCCCCTAACCCCACTTCTTCTATTCCCAATCCCACTCCAGGTATCCTATCCTACTTTCCTGCATATGCCTAATTTAACTAAGACATGTACTATATATGATTAATTTTGGGTACGTTGGCGCGGTGCAGATACATCAAATGATCACGCAGTAGTAGAGTTCTACGACTTTCTCCACCTAAACGCAGACTACATTACTGCAACCAGAAGTGAAGTGATAGACAACTCACGAAAAGACGATGAAGAGGTTAATCAACAAGCCCAAGCCGATGATGCCCTTCCCCTTCCATTCATTGATTTCTTCTCTGCCCAAACCTCCTGATCGATATTACCTTATTAACTAACTCCACATCATCCAAAATCTCACCCTCACCCTCACCTCATACATATATGTGTATATTATAAGCTCTAAGAACACTAATTTTACCTCTGCATCTGCATCTACATATTCAGCCCCACACATATTGCCTAACTAATTAGGGATGTGTAATCAACATACATAATTCAGTACTACAGAAGGCACTGTTATTATTTGTAATGCTTCAGTAACTTTCATACCATGTTCTGCGCTTCCATGTATAGCTACTGAAAAGCATTGATTTAAATTCAATTCAAATTTGGAGGGTAATCCGCAATATCCAAATATTGTACTGTGACGACTTATTGCTACTTAAGTTATGCCAACTTTAAATGCCTTTCAAACCTTATATTCTTTTCAGCGCGACCATGTGGAAATCAAATGGATATTTTTCCCCATATAAACATTGCAGGGCGTAGTTAATTTCAAAAAAAAAAAAAAAAAAAAACCATTACAGGGCGTAGTTCTTCAATATATCAACTTTCAACTATATGGGTAGAAAACCCAATTACCTCACCATGTATATATGAGTCATAGGCGTTATAGGGTGGATATCAACTCTCTTCCGATCCACCGACTATAATTTTTTGTTGGATGACATATTACAAATATTTTGTGTTTCTCACTAATATTGAATAATTTGCACATGATAATAACAATTATGAATACTCTACTAGTCAAATAATATTACTTTCAACAAAAAGATTGTGAATAAAACGAATTAATGACATTTCAAATTTAAAATGTCAACAGCCTGAATTCAACGTCATAAAAGATAGAAAAAGAATGAACATAAGTGGTTAGATCTGATAATAAAAGCATTTGTAGGTCAAGATAATGGTTTCCCTACATATATATTTATATATTAAAATTGTTCCTTCTGCCCTTCATATAGGAATGTATAAATATCCCTCTCTCAAATCACTTGTAGTTCTTCTATGGGAGGATATAATTAGAACGACTACTTATTCTTGGTCATTTAAATCAAGGTTCTTTTGTAATCATGACATCTCCACCGTCTTTTTAAATTGAAATGCTTTCGTTTAGCCTCCTTTTATTATATGTTTCTCACCTATGTTTTGAATGAATGGTGAACTTCTTTAGAGAGAGAGAGTTAGGAAGAGTTTAAGGAGATGTTTGAATAGTTATAAGCTATAAACATAATTAGAAATTTTTTAATTTTTTAGTTGCTTACTTAAACCCTAGAATCAGAACTTTGCCAACTTGTTTCTAATTTCTTGGCCGAGAGCAAAAGTGTAATAAGTCCCGACATTTTGCATTATTTCGTGGGCACATAGGGCTGAAATGCCAACGTTTTTAGACTTTTGCCGACCTTTTTCTGCGTCGGCAAAAAGGGCAAGTTTCAGTAGTGAGTATTGCGGAGATGGGCAAAACAGAGATCTTGTAACTCATCTACATTATGGTTCAACTTATATTCGAATTTACAACACAATTGTGGGAACTAAAATCAAAGAGGGAGTTGAAGTTTATCCCTTAGCTATTGTATGTAAAATGACATATTGTTGGTTTAAGAGGGATCCATTATAAATTAGGATCGGATCAATTCAGTACTGCATAATTCGAGAAGAAAGATCTTGCACTAGCTACCTCTACGAGAATTCTAAAAATGAAAATTAAACTGATTGTTCTACCTTCTATTTTGTTCTAGTTATTAGGTTTTCTTTTTTCTCTTTTATTTTCTTCTAATTTTTTGGAGAGCTATTAGGGAGGTTATTTTACACTAATGGTGGGAGCTTCCTTATCGTACTTTATGCCAAAACTAAAACAATCTCATTTAGGGAGGTGGGTTTCCACTTCAATTGGCTTTTCACCGGGAAAAAAAAAAGAAAAAAAATTTCAACTTAAAAAAAAGTGTCCGACACAAAGCATGAAAACAATTCTATTTTTTTCTTTCCCTTTTTACAATACCAATCCAATGAACAAGGAGACAATGGATGAAAAGAGACACTAATATTTAATCATCTTAATTATCTCGCAATTTAAATAATAGTAATCGAGAGAAATGACGAGTGGTTAAATAGCTCAGACTTTAGCTTTGTTATTATGTGATGAAAACTTGTGTAGAAATAATTTGGAATTTTATAAGGTAACAGGCTCATTACTGATGACTTCGTAGAGAGACATAAACTTCAATTTCGCATCATTGGCTGCTTTCTTGTTGCCTTGGTTTCCATGGTTTGGCATTGTCTCTAAAAACGCTTCAAGTTATTGAATATGAACCTTTTAGAGTTTACCTTTTAGAGTTTAGATACTATACTTAAAACAGGAAACGGATTGAATATAACTAATCAAATCCCACACCAAAAAAAAATATATCCATGTGTCTGGACCAACTTGCACGCACATCGACTATTCACGAACCAACCACCTAACCCTACTATATTTGATTAACGAGGAAACTCGTAGGATACTAAATCCTAAGTAGGTGGCCACCATGGTTTGAACCCACGCCAAAATATATATAATCCAATTTTACCTCATATTTTTCCTCTTTCTTCTCCATCAAAAGAAGACTTCTAAGTTAAAAAGGAAAAATCACACTCATCTCACAAGTCAATTTATTATCGGAATTAGATTGAATACAGTAAACTCCATTAGTGCCACAAATAACTTATATCCAATATCTGAGCAGAAAAAATGTTGACGAGGAAATGAATATTCAGAGAAATTTTCAAAATATAATCACGAATATGCACGTGTAATATCCCTTCCTTCAGTCACCAGACTCCCTAAGGATTGCTGGGAAAGCCCTTTACTATCTAATCAAATCTAACAATCATTCACGACATGCTGAACCCTGATACAAAGAGAGAAAAAGAAAGGGAAGCCCCAAGAACCCAGGGTCGCAAAGGTTGAGAATTAATACTCTAACGTACCATCACTGCCCTTGCTTCAAATTTGGACAAGCAAGTATTTTCGCAAAATATAATCGGTAACCTAAAGAATTATCACACATGTACAACAAGATTGCCCCCTTTCCAAATCGGTGAAAATAAACCCCCAAAAATACATAATGTCAGCAAAAACTACATTTTGATTGCGGTTAAATAGGGCACAACTTGGTAAGGGGATAAAAAGTTCAATACAACAAGAAAAACCGAACAAACCTTTCATTCGATTGGGAAGAAATTTGAAGTGCAAAAATCCCTTCAAAAATCAGTAAGAAAGGCCAACCATATGAATCACATGCGGCTCCATCCTGCTTGAAAAGCCAACAAACTACAATCACGAAGACAACTGTTATATATTTATCTGCACCAAGAGAAACTTCAGATGATTCATGACGAAATGGGTTCGTAAGGATAAGATAGCCATGGGTGTTTAAGTGCCTCAGATGCAGAAGGGCGTTTCTTGGGATTTATCTCAAGCAGATGGGCAACAAAGTCAATGAACCCTTGATCCCCCATTGGCAATCGGTGCCTTAATGATGTCTTTTTTGGTATTAGATATTCCAGTCTATTGCTTTCCTGGAAAAATATGAAAATTTTTATAACATGAACAAAAACCCATCTTAGGCGTCAATAAGAAAAATAAAAGAAAGAAAAAGGAGGAATAATGAGAGGGGAGGGAATTATAGAATAATGGTGGGTCTCTAGCACCGTTCGTGGAAATGTGATTAAAATGATATTGAATAGCCCAACAGAAGTACTAGGCAAGCCTTAATTGCTTGACAAGGTAATCAACTGAAATTTAAAACCAAATGACATAATGACATGACGTCAAGGCTGATTTTCAACAAACAATAAAGAATTTCAAACAGTAACTCCAACTAGCACACAAATGTTGCAAAATTAACCAAATATATACTATCTTATTTTATTGGCTATATAAGGAAGAGTATAGGCCTCCAAAAACCATGAAGCTACATAAAATCCAACACCCTTAAAATTCATGCTCGTGACCCAGTCTTAATTAGAAAGATGGGAGTATTGAGGTTTCCTTCAAATAGAGAACACTCAAAAGATTTGAACAGGTTAGTGATAAGAGAAACAAAAGAACACCAAAATCACGTGCAGCATGGAAACATAGGGAAGGTTTGAACATATTCAGACCCAAGATTATACATTTGAACCATGGATCCTGATTCACTTGATCAATACGTAATTAAGAAATTTTCATCAAAACATCAACGGCACAAATAGTTATGACCATGTAAATAGAGGTGAACCTCAAAAGTAGTATCATCCAACTCATGCATGGCCAATAAAGGGAATCATGTTTAATAAAACCATTTAAAAGATTCAGGCTTCAACGTGGCTTTGAAAAACATATCAAATAAAAATCAGATGGTCCCATACTTCATCACCTGTAAGGTTTCATAAGCAAGCATACCTATGCTTATAATTTATATCACATTCCAACGTTTCCTCAAAGAGGTAACACCATAGACTACACTAGCAAACTAAAGGCTTTTTTTTCCAAAAAAAAAATTTATGGCTCCACCGTCACATCACAGTCAAAACTGGCACACAAGAGAAGCAGGGGAGGAAAAAAAAGTCCACCTTTTTAAGGGAAAAAAATTGAGAGTCGAGAGAGAAGGTTACAAGAGCTCTCCAATTTGCTAGAATAAGTAAAAAGTGAACACTCTAAAATCCTCAAAAGAAAGGGGAAAATACTCGAATTTGCTTGAATAAGTAATCAATAATCAATATATCTGATTATGAGGTATGTTCTTTGGCTTCCCAATGGAACTGTGAGGCTGCTATTCTCCCTATATATGCTATTTTGGCCTTCCTATTGGAAGACACCACCCCAGGGACAAAACTGTTAAGAAACTCTTGAGAATTGTATCTAACAACCTTGTTGACAAACAAGACATTTAGATCACAAACTCAAAAACCCCGAAAAAGATTGTGGAATCAATCCAAAGAAAGTAAAAAACTAGATTACCTAATTGATCAAACTACATTGAAAGTTCTAAAACATGTATTCTAACACAAGAATACAAAGAAAGCATAATGCTTGAGGGATATTAAACTCAATCTGAAATTTCATTCATCAAATACTGTGTGTTTGGAAAGCAAATATACATCCCTATTTATAGGAATTGAAAAGACACAAAGAAAAGACACAACCCTTGGCTAACTAGTCTAAATTGAGCCTACATCTTTTCACATCCATAAATGAGTCTTATTAAATGAAAATAAATGAATTTAAATGGTACATAATGCATTAAAGATGACAATGAATTTGGATTTTCAGATTCATTAAGCTTCTTTGATGAAAAGGTGTCTTATCTTGCATGAATGGCAACTCTTCACCAAGTGTGAACATAGTTTGGATATTCACATCAAAAACTTTTTAAGACTCAGTTATTTAAAGAGTCCACCAAAAGTCCACAAATGGAAGAATTATTTCCTTCCACGGGTAGAAGACTGACCACTTCTCTCGGGCTGTTCTTCCCAATCGTCCCCTTTTTTTCAGTTTTCAAGGTCCCTATGACAACCCTAATGCTACTGAAAAATTGATAAGCGGCTTCTTTTGGAAAGGTGCTTATCTTATGGGTTGTGGGAGTCACTTGGTTGGTCGTAAAATGACTGCCCTTCCTTTTGATTTTGGTGGTCTGGGCTAACAACCCCAAAATCAAATACATCCACCGAGGGGCTTCCCAGCTTAAAGCCCTTGAGAATGTTTCTTTCATTACGGAGAATCCCCAAGGATAGTAAAGAGGAAAGAGAAGAGGGGTTGGCGAAGACTTCTCTTACCAACTATCTTGCCTCTAGGTCTCCCACTGATAAACACTGAGAAAATAACCATTAAGATGCATCCCCCCATCCATCTTCTCCATGTTCAATCGAAACCATTGAGTTGGAAGACATTATTAGATAAGACCAATCGACCATATTGTAAGCCTTTTCAAAGTCTAGCTTTAGGAGTACACCCTTTCTCCTTCCTAGCTTTCCGTTTTCCTATAGACCCGAAAGCCACGAGAATATCATCCAATATGTGACGACCTTCTACAAAGGCTAGCTACACATCATTGGTAATCAAAGGAAGCACTTTCTTCAATCTCTCACCCAAGACCTGGACAATAATTTTGTACAGAGAAGTAATTAGGCTAACTGGCTTAAAGCTCCTAACCTGAAAAGCCTTAGTTTTCTTTGGAATCAAACAAACATATTCTTTCATTCTTCTCAATGAAAGCTCGGGTTTTCATTAAAAAAATTAATAGTAATAAAAAATATATGTCTCAATTTGTAAGCTTGTTAATGATGCTCTTCTAAAAAAAATCTTCGATGTCCATGGATTAATATTGCCAAGCAATGGATAAAGGTGGAACAGTTCTGTCATCTCAAAGTTGGCAATGGTACAAGAACTCATTTCTGGTCACATTCTTGGGCTGGTGGAATTCCTCTTAAGGATCGGTTCTCTTATTCACATAATTCCTTCCAACCCACTGGGTTATTTGGCTAGTTTTTGAGATCAAATACTTGTTCATGGAAGATTGAAACAAGACGGAGTTACTTGCATTACTCTTGAATCTCTTTATTTCCAAGAGTGAAGACCACAATCTCTGGTCACTCGAACCTTCGGGGGTTTTCTCCGAAAGCTCTTTGAACTCGTCAAAACGATCAGATTGTTCTATCCCAAAAGGGATTTTCTCAGCCCTTTGGAAGTCGAAATGTCCAAAGAAAGTCAGTGTGTTAGCATGGATTTTGATTAACGATAAGGTAAATACTGCCAACACTCCCAAAGAAGCTAGCTGACTTTGTTTTGCAACCATCTTGGTGTGTCTTGTGTATGAACAGTGGAGAAAATCAGGATCACCTTTTCTTTCGGTCTCCTTTTGCATTGACTTGCTAGAGTCTCCTATTTCAACAATTCTCTATTGCTTGGGTGTTCGACAGGGGTGTTCCTCCGATTATTTTGCAGCTGTTGGGAGATCCTTCATTTTCTTCAAAATTTGGGCTTTGTGGGTAAATTCCATTAAAGCTCATCTGAGATTTGGTATCAAAGAAACCAAAGGATATTCGAAGGGAAACGTCGTTCAATTTTGGAGTGTTCTAGTCTTGTAAAATCTAAAGTTTCTCATTAGTGTGTTAGCATGGATTTTGATTAACAGTAAGGTAAATACTGCCAACACTCTCCAGAAGAAGCTAGTTGACTTTGTTTTGCAACCATCTTGGTGTGTCTTACGTATGAGAAGTGGAGAAAATCAGTAGCACCTTTTCTTTCGGTGTCCTTTTGCATTGACTTGCTGGAGGCTCTTATTTCAACAATTCTCTATTGCTTGGCCGTTCGACAGGGGTGTTCCTCTGAATATTTTGCAGCTGTTGGGAGGTCCTTTATTTTCTTCAAAAGTTTGGCTTTTGTGGGTAAATTCCATTAAAGCTGTACTTTCTGAGATTTTGGTATGAAAGAAAACAAAGGTTATTCAAAGGGAAATGTTCATTCACCGTTGGAGTGTTCTGGTCTTGTAAAGTCTAAAGTTTCACATTGGTGTTCCCGCCCAGATTCATTTGTTAACTACTTATCTAGTATGATATGTTCCAATTGGGAGGCATTTATAACTCCCCTTTAGCTTTAATATTTCCCTTTTATTTCTTTTCACTCCTTTGAGAGTTATGTATCTTTGAACAATTTTGTTCCTATTCATAACTCAATGAAATGAAAAGTTCGTATCTTGTTAAAAATAAAAAATAAAAAATAATCCTTTGAACACCCCTACAACACTTTTTAAACAACTCGTTGGTCATGCTCTCAGGGGTCGGGGGACCTGAGTTTGCCTAAGTTGGAAATAGCCTATGAAGTACACTTCTTAAAGAACTCATTGGCCACCGCTTCCTTTTCAGCTAGTGAGACCATTATTCTTTTTGTGTTGGCACTAGGACCCATTTTCCCTATGAAGTTCACACCACATTCCTGTATAAAACGGATTTTCTTCTGGAACCCCCCATGTTTTCCTTGAGGTCAGACCTACCTATCTACTATCTCCTCAAGGTTTTATGCTTCCAATATGAATTCCAACGTACCATTAATGTAAGAAGTAAAAAACAGGATCCATAAGCCTCTGGGGAAAATCATGTAGGGTTCCAAAGGGTCATTATAGAGGCCAGGTTTTGTAATGTGGTTATCTGTGCAGTGTTCTCCACAACAACTCAACATTTATGTTTCTCCGGATTTGGAGAGAGTATTAGGAATTTCAAGATTACTTATTTCTTAGTGGCAGTAACAAAAGTCTGTCATTGAACCAAACCCAAACACTTTCAAAGGAAGAACCTCGCAACTCAGCCAAACTAACTACCAACATCGTTTTTAGGTGTTAAACGGCAATGCCAATTGACTTTCAAGATAGAAAGGCGTTCACTTGTTAGCAACTGCATGATCTTGATCAGGAAGTTAATTTTACCACAGAAAAATATACATTCACGAGTCATACACTGAAATATATCTCATTCAGTTTGAACAGGGACCGCCACAAACTATTATAGACATTTCCTAATCTTGTCAAGGCCACCTGGAATTGACTGAGTGCTGGCCACATGAAGCGAAGTTGTCTTTTTGCCACTGGATGTTGTGCTTTTTGAGACTTTTCTTTTCTTTTCTTTTCGTTTCTTTTTTTTGGGGTGTCAGGTTTGAGTAGGAAGAATATAGGTATATTTTGTCCTTAACCTCCAAACAGTTTTTCTTAGAACAATTTTGTCCTTCCTGAGGCATGCATTTTAATAATTTTCTCTATTAATTTCCCACTTGCAACTAAAAAAAAAAGTCAATAAATAACCTGATTCTAAAACGAGATCTGATCTTGACTAAGTAATTAATTAACTAATGTCATCGAGAGGACTTTCTAAATACTTGCATCACATTTTTCACCTCACCAGAAGAGCTCATTCTGACAATTGTGTAAGCAATAGATTTAAATGAAAACATGAAACAGCATATGCATTGCAAAGAACTCAAACAAACATCTCACACTGCCTTGACATATTATGCAGGAAAAAATGAGAATTAAATAAATGGATTTGGAGAATATAGAGGCTTCATATCACAGGTAATAAAAGATTTTAGTATACAATATATTTTTACCTGATTTCGTTCATACAGCATGTGATTTTTGGTAAAATATTTGTATGTATCTCGTCCCTTGGCAAGCATACTTTGATCGATAGGACTTATAATTCCGATCACTCGTGCAAGTAACGTAGCAGGCGAATCATTTTGGAATAGAACCTGCAAGCAAAGTATCATTTTGAACAATTTTCAGCAGCATATTAAAAAAAAAATCGTAAAAACTCCAAAAGTAGAGTTAATCTAGGAAATGTGTTTGGAACAAGAACTCCAAAGAGAGAATAAATGTAACATTCTCCCATAGGTTTTAAGTTTCTCTGTATTGTCTTGCAATGATCCAGTTATTTCAAGCAAACCGCCCACACAAAAATCCTTGCTGAAATAGTTTGAACAAGCTCCATACATCATGAACATAATTACGAAGATAACTTACTAGGAGCAGTTCAGAACAAGAAAGCAAACAGCTTGCTCAAGTAAAATACAAAACATTCTTTTTACCAAAAAACGAAAAGGAAAATTTTTGTTATAGTTATAAATCCTTGCAGCAGATGACGATAATTTTTTTAAAGGATACTAACTTGAATATTCATGTTCAAGGTAACCTAGTCCGCAATGATTTTTTTTAATAAGAAACTAAGCTTTCATGGGTTAAGATGAAATAATATACAAGGGGCATACAAAAACAAACCCAACAACCTATAAGAAGGGACCTCAATCCAAAATAATAACATTTAATTGATAATTACAAAAACCTTAGAAACTAACACCCACAAAGAGGCACTAAACCTAACAATCTCTCAAATTTCCTCCCAAGACCCCTCAACCAGTAAAAATTTCACTATTCCTCTTTAGCCAAATGCCCTATAAAAATAGCAAAAAACACACCCACCTCCTCCATCATCTCCATACACTTACTATTACAAGCCAAGGAAACCGTAAAAACCTCTAGGAACCGGCCTCAAATAAACTGGGCAAACTGACAACTCCACATGATGTGGTCAAGGTCCTCTGAAACACTTTTGCAAAGGACGCACTAGAAACCAACAAAAAGGAAGAATGTATCTGTAAATATAAATCAATGATGGCATCCATTGCTGGAAGGCATTGATCTTTATATGGTCATATGTTCAATCAGGAGATGACTTTAACCATAAATGACAGTATGCCTCACTTCAATATTTATTATTTGCTACCTGTAAATGATACTCTAAAATAGTCTGCTGCCAATGATGTGCATAGTATATGTTGCATTCAAAACCACACAAATATACTCAAATATTATGTGTTTTTTATTTAAATAAATAGAAAAGGGAACCCAACTGAAAATCCATTACTACAAAACTAGCACATAAGGCAAAGAGTGATAGGGCATCAACCCAATGACAAGGGAATTATAAAAAATAAAAACAAAAATCCTATCCTCTTTATTCCTACCCTTGTTAATAAATAAATCAATAGATGTTAATCCTAGAGAAATATAACAAACATAGTTTATAGATATGGTTGGGTAAACCTTACATTGCCAGTACAAAGTTCTGCCAAGATACAGCCAAGAGACCATATGTCTATCTTCTTATCATACGGAAGTCCCAAGATAACCTCTGGGGCACGATAGGATCGAGATTGAACATAGGAGCAGAGGTGATCTGTCTCAAAACAACTACTTCCGAGATCAATAACTTTCACCTCACATCTACTGTAACTTTTCACCAATATATTTTCAGGCTTCAAGTCACAGTGTATAAGATCAAGACCATGTAAAAACTGAAGTGCCTCCAAGCATTGAATTGTAATTGACTGCAAGAACAGATTGCATTAGTTTTGGACCACACTTAAAAAATTTGACAAAATTATTCACCTTCACACACCTGTAATCTTGGCATGGTGAAGTATACTTCTCCTCCTGATTCCCTATTAAATTTGTGAAACTCATATAGGTTTGCCTTCAGAAGTTCACACACAATCAACAGATGCTCCTGGAGGGAAGGGTGAAATTCAACCAATCATTAAAACCTGTTGAAACAATCTTAAGGATAAAAGAATGACAATAAAAGCTAACTTGGAACAATATCTATTTCATAAACCCTTGAAAGCCTGAAGGAATTATTGAAGCGTGTCTAAAAACAATTACAACAAATGACTAGACATGACCAATGTAACTTACCTTAGACAAGGGAAAAAATAGTCTACCACTGACATAAGCACGCATGACCAGTCAGCACTTACCCGATAGTAGAAGTAATCATATAGTCGCAGAATGTGGTATTTGTCTGCCGGATCATGCTTATTAACATATTTTAGAAGCTTTATTTCATCAAGGCTCTGATCAAAAAAATCCTTGTTGTTCTTTATAATCTTTATACAAACATCCATGCCTGTATGCAAATCATGTGCTTGTATAGCCTTGCTGAATGCAGCTGACCCGAGATACTCAGTGACATGATATCGTCCAGCTATTACAGAATTTAATACCACATGGAAATTCTTGTCCTCCTCAAAGCCAGTTCTAAGTAACAATAACACAAAATCAAAATCTAGGACATAATTATTAGTAAATGTTCATAATAATAGACTCAAAAAATAATCCACCACAAGAAATTTCTTTTACTCCCACAGAACTTAAAACAAATTAAATATTTTACTGCAATATAAACACAAAAAGACCAACTTTTATTTTATAATATGAATGATAAAATAACAAATAATGAAGTCTTCCTCAGGTCACTCAATAATAAAATCTCAAATAAGAAACAATTGATTAAGTTCAACCCTGGTGGCCTGATGGGTGATAACTGATATCCAAGGCATACCTGTTTTTACGATGCACAATTTTGAGGTTGAAAGACTCAAATTCCTCCTCCTGAGTTCTTATCTGCCTCACTTGCTCTTGCACAGCAGCTGCCTCTTCATCCTCGAGTGATGCCACAGGATCTTCTTCCCTCACACTGCTAATTTTATCGTCATTTTCTAGCTTGGTGTGCTCTCTTTCTGTGTAATGATAGTTGGAAAGCATGGAAGGACTTGAACTTCCGGACCTTATAGCATTAGCATTATTTTCATCCCTAAGACTATTATCAGGTGAAGAATCAGAACTTTTTGGCCGCCAAGAAGCAAGCATATTATTAGATTGCATCAAAGCATTCAAAGAAGCATCATTTTCATCAGTGATCACTCTGTTAGAGTTGTTAGACCACAAAGATTTGCTAGAGCCTGCCTGTACCAACTGCCTATCTCTCAAAGGTGGGGGAAATGAAAATCCCCCGTCAGTTTGATTATGCATCTGTGAGCACATGCTTGTATCATTCCCAGATGCTTGTTTATTTGGTTGCTGTTTACTAGATCTCTTCTTATCCCTGTTTGATCTATCCAAATATTTTTTTTCTGAATCATGATAAGGAAGTCTGGGGCCACCAATTCCAACCTCATGATCATGGAAGTATTCTAAATCCCCCTCACTGCTGCCTCCCACCAAGCTTTCACGTACTTCACTGCCAATATCTGCTACATCACTATTGATCCCCACACCAATTGATCTAACTGAACCATGCTGATCATCATCCACACAAATATCATCAAGCCTTGGTTTTCTAGACTCATTTACAACTTTTCCATCCCCTAACATTATCAGCTCATTAGTCTGGGTGACAAATCCCTGCCATACAGGTTCAGCACGCATCAAGTTTAATTCCTCTTCATCCATCAGCTGCCCATCATATTGAGCCATTAAATCATTCTCATTGGTCCTCCCATACATTTCAGTCACAGTCAACCCCATAGGATCCTCTGAGGTTGTTACTGGTTGAATATGTTTTGATTGAAAATATTGCTCACCAGAAAAATACGAGTCCTCCTCGGCAAAAGATTGATCATCATCCTCACATTTGGTTTGAGCTCTATCCTGCATATCTGGGACACTTCCATGCCCTGTTCCCTTTTCATTGTCACTTGGATAGTCAATCTCATGAGCCAAAAACCACGCCTCATCCTCAATAGGTTGTCGCATGTATCCAACATCATCATCGTCATCATATTCATCAGAGTCCCAATACTCATTTGGATAGTCCAGAGATTCACTTAAGCCATCACCAACAGTAGCAAAGCCAGAAACTAAATCGGATGTATCCTCTGCAATTCCCTGGCTTACAGACAACCAACTGCCACCAACATTCCTCTTTGTACCTTCAATTTAAAGTCAAAATTATATCCTTAGAATATTTAGAATGGAATTTCCACAATAAGTACACAAACAGCATCTTATGTCAGCATACCCCAGAAAAAAGCATCAGGCATTAACTCATCAAATAAAATACCACAAGGCCCTGCCAAATGCTGATGTTGATCTTGGTCATGCAAATTAAAATTATCATTATAAGAGATACCACAATGCATTGAGGGCAAGAAATAACAACTGTATCATCAGAGGGATGAGGGGAGAGTTGTTTCTAACAAAGAAAGCAATATCTCATCCAGCTTGAGAGATTGTTCTAATTAAGCCAAATAATCGCTAGAACGGAACTACTTTATATGCATGTTAATCTCTGGCAAACCCATGCGTTTGTAAAATCATGGGGAAAAAAGAGAAAACAAAAAAAAAAGCAATATCTCATCCAGCTTGAAAGATTGTTCTAATTAATCTCAATCTTAAATCAAGACAGAGTACAAGGGAAAAAAATATATAAAAACTAACAGGAAGGATGACGTTAAACAGAAAATTATCCAGAAATTATCGAATTGCAATAGAGTCTCTATTTGTGTAAGAGCATACCAGAAGAGGAAATTTCTTGCCCAACAGGAACATCTAGATATGAGCCTATAAGAAGGGAGCTGTCAATGCTCGTAAATTTTGCAATTTGTCCATCACGATCAAAGTTTTCCTTCCAATTAAGACTCAAGGGTTTGTCTTCAGACTTCAGTTTAACAGGCGGCAATCGAGGCAATTCCTCCTTCTGACTTTCAGCCACGAGAGCTAGACTTAAACTGGTTAAAGTTTTTTGCTCAGCACTATCCTTGCCAAAATATAAAGTTCTACCCACCTCATCTACCTGCTCTTTAATTGTTGCCCTTATATCATTCACCTCTGCTTTTCTCTTCACATCTAGTTTGTCAGAACAAATTGTGCTGTCATAACAGTTTGACATATCTCCCTTGGAAAATGGAAAAACGGTCTTCACAGAACAATCTTTCAGCAAGTCTGACGATGAAGAATCTTTACCTTTATACCATGAAATATCTGCAGTGTTTTCTTTCATGTATACAGAAGCAGTCTTAACTTGCTGATCTAGTTCCTTCGATTCAGATTTTTGGGATACGTCATATTTGGTTTCCACAATTCCTGTGCTAGCACTTCCGTGCCACAAGTCTCTCTTTTCACTGGATGAAACAACACCTTCTCCTGTTTTGAAGTTGGCTTTCTTTGATTCGGAAACTTCTCCTGTATGATATCTTGATTTTTCAGATACCTGAAGCTCTGGAAAGTTATGTGTATCCTTAATCCCATCATTCTGAGAAATTCCAACCAAACCATTGCTAGATTTGACTTTCCATGAATATAAATCAAGCACAGTATCCTCTGAACCTTGAGAAAAAGTGAAGTTCCTGTCACTTGTTCCAACTGATTCATTTGATTTGTTCCTCTCTACAAACTCAGAATCATTTTTCCATTTGCTTTCAGCACCATTTCTACCACTTCCACACTCTATCTCCTTCACAATAAGCTCCTTGGAAACATCAAGATTATTTCGTGAACCTGTCAGTCGGTTCTCCACCATCGGTTTATCCCCATTTTCTACCCCCAACGTGTCCCCTAAACCCTTTTCTTCAAGTGTAAGTTCCTTGAGAAGACCATTCAAATCTGGGTGGTTACTGAGCTCACTTCGCAATGCTGCCTCAGCTCTTGTGAACTGATTCCGTTTTAAAAAGTCCAGAATTACATCGATTGAATTTGTGTCGACCATTTTCAGCTTCTAGAAATCTGCAAAATCGTCAAAGTGGGCATGGGACTCATTTCAACAAATGATATTATAAAATTACTGAGTCGCAACTCCATTGCTTACACAAAGGAAATGAGAGATGAAAGAAGACATGTGGATAATGTAATGGCATTTCGCTAGATTCTTTTCAATAATTTGAGGAAACTGACCTTCTACTATGCTCAACTCAGCGGCATTATTCTGTCTTCTCGCGCTGTGGAACAACGGGGAAATGCAAGATTTAGAAAATAGGAAGATGTTTCTTCCAGCACATAAAAAGTGCATTGAATAGATGGAAAATATCGTTTTCTTGCGGTGAACGTAAAAAAAAAAAAAAAAAAAAAAAAGGAAGCTGCATAAATAAGCCCGCGCAGGTCGTCCCACTCCGGTCCAAGCCAGAAACCCTTACCTATCGCCGATCAAGAACCGATTCTTAAATTGTGATTAAAAAGAATGAACCACTTGGGGGTAATAAGCAACAGAATCCGCTCTGTTGGCCTATCCAGTATCACCTCAATCTCAACGGACTCGACATTTAGTGAGGTTAATTTCATTGCCACTGCACTTTGACGACATCTTGAGGCAGAACGAAATATTCTCAGAAACCCTAAAATAACCGGGATCTGACGATTTTGTTCTTCTTCCCCAAAGGGTAATCATGTGGATTTAAAAATATATGTAGTAGGGAGAGGGCAGGAGCTCGAAAACGGAAATTTCTATAAAAATAAAAATGGAGGTGAAAGAGAGGAGCACCTGCTGGTCGCTGGTAAGTGGTAGTGGTGGTGACAAAGGGCGATGGGCGCTTTCCGCGGTGTCGCTGCTGCCTCTGCCTGCTACGCTTTGTTTCTCACTACCCTTCCCTCTCTCTCTCTAGGAGCCTGCTGTCCCGAATTGAACTCGTGGACCTAAGGCCACTTAGATACTTTTCGAGGCATTCATTGTTTCTTTCCCATTATTTTAAACTTTCTTACATTTAAACCATTTTATATGCTTTCATCGCTATGCACATCATTTCTCATTTCTCCCCATTAATTACGTTTTTCATTTTCTGATATCCGTCGCATCGCCTCTGTAATTATTTTCTGGAGAGGAAAAAAAAAGGTTGCTCTTTAATTCTTCATATCTGGGTACTGCAATACAATAGAACAATATACCAATAGAGGCAATCGTTCCTTCCAAAAATAGAGACTCGAATAATAATTATGAAAAAAAATCATCCGTCGGATGAGTCTGGTTAAATAATTGATGTTTTAGTTTAAGTAATATGATATTATATATGAATTTGGGGGTGTCATCCAAAATTGCTGAGTCATATATGATTCGTCTTGCGTATTAAATATTAATCGATATGCATGATATTGACTTTTTTTTTAAAACTCAATATTGACCCTTTTTAAATTGAGCTTTCAAATCCACACGCATATATATATATATATATATGGATATCGAATAGGGTCTAAAGAGTTTGATGCCTGGAATGATTCAAGAATGAATAATTTTAATATGTCAACCATCATGACGCAAGAGAATATAAATGAGACGGTATTCCTTATTCATCACATCAAATCAATCATTCCATGTTTCTTCACAAAATTGTCCATGACATTTGTTTGGTCATGGAATTGACCAAGCTCCACGTCGTGAAGTTAAGATGAAGTGTACCAAAATTCAAAGTACCTACAAGATAAGGTTAACATATTGACGATATTACTAGTACACAATCTGATTTATTGCTGACAGAGAGAATAGTTTTGAGTACTTTGCGTAGGAGGTAGGGATCTCTATTTATAGAGGTGGCTCCCTACACGCTTCAGACAGCTCTCCAACATCTCGAAAAATTGCGTCATGTTGTTGGAGAACATTCTCGTTGCCTTTGAGTCTACAAGTGCTCTTCAAGGTCGGCTTTTACCTGATACAGGTCAGCTGAAAGGTAAAACGCATCTCAGATCGACCGTCTCTTGCGGAGTTGTCAAGACTTGTATCAACTCGAAAGGTGCAGTTGAGATGATTGCATGTGATGTTGACATGTGGCAGCCAATAAATGATCCCTAGAAAAATTAGTACAATATTTAGAGAGTAATTTTGACAATCACTTTTATCTTTACTATCTAATAGTGGACCCATCTTTTCTTTTTTGTTATTGAAAAAGGGGCAACTTTCTCGCTTGTTGCTTTAGAAATATGGCAGGGGCGCGTTAGCGCTTTACTAATAGTTTTCGAAAGTCGACGGCTCCTTTCCTTTCTTACGAATCTACAACTCTCTTTACTGAGAGAGACTCCATCCATATCCCTACTAGTGGATATTCAGAATATTCCATTCTATCATTTGTTTGACAGCTTTTTCTAGGCTCCATTTTTTATAGGTTTTCGGTCTTAATCAAGATAGGTCAGGGGCGTTGGAACGGTCGGTGGCTGCTTAGTCTCATCCGAGAGTCTAATCTCTTTGTACTGTTTTTTTTCCAAAGAGAATCACTTCATTTCTTGTTACACGTTAAAAATTTTATTTCATGTAAGTTTAAAATCAATTTAAATTTATTTCAAAAAGTAAAATAAATTTAAATTGATTTTGAAGGGCATCAGATTTGAAAAATCAATTATACATGAGTCTTTTTTAAAAAAACACTCATTCTACTGTCACTCTCAAACATGTCATTAAAGTTTATTATGCTATAATTGATTTACTAGTTAATTTGATTCTAGTATGCCATTTTTTTCTCAATACGTTGAACAACAATTTGACTCTATATCCAAGTTCTTCATATTTATTTTTTTTTTTAAAAAAAGAGTTCTCCATATTCATAACTTTTAATACTTTTATTTTATTTTTTGAGTACCACATATAAGGGTGGGACATCGAACTTGCAACCTCTTGGTTGGAGATATATGTCAATTACCAGTTATATTCGTTTTGACACTTTTAATATTTTTATTAATTAAAGTTATTAGAATACAAAAGTATAATGGTTCAAAAATAATATTTTTTTCAAGATGGTAGCTTTTTAATATACTTTTTCTAACATGGTAGTTTTTAATATGTTATAGATTATATATTATAGATTTTATTTAATAATTACAAGGTAGTTTTTCCAACTTTATGTAACGAAATGAAAACCAATATCAAAAGGATAAACAAATATATACAATTTGTCTTATATACTATCGTCTTTAAAGTGAATATATGACATTTTGATCACTACAGCGCATAAGTTTTTTTATCTCCACCTAATAATAAAAGAGAGAAAATGACTTTGACTTGAAAATGGTTGGAGTGTGTAATTGCATCTCGTTATCTAATTAGGGAAATTAATATTTCTAAATTAGTCACTCATACCTAGTTCGTTGTCATCTTCGCTCCAAGATCACTGCTAGATATAAGAAATTAAGCATTTCTTTTTTATCTTTTTCGAGAAAGAAGTTGTTGAATGAATATAAATTTAATATTTTCAAAATAAAATTTCAAACGATTTATGCCCGTGTTAGCTTTTATAAATAAATTTGAGTATAATTATATAAAGTTAAATGAATTATTAACATCAAATAGAATGAGTTTTTCAATTTTAATTTTAATGTTTTTTGGTACATGAGTGGAGATTCAAACTCACAACTTTTTAATCGGAGATGAGTGTCTTAACTAATTGAACTATGTTCGGTTTGATTTATTTATTTTAGTTGAACGATTGGAGGTGCGAGGATTGAACCATCAATCTTCAAAGAGGTGTTTGGTTCACTGTTTTCAAAATGAGGAATAGGGTTTAGCCGTCAAGTCAAACTCATGTTTCATCTGCATGACTGATTGATTATGAGTTTGGTTTATACGTTTGAAGACACCTACTAAGCCCGCCTTTCTTATTCAATATGATTCGATATTTCAGCTTAAACTTTCCTATTGTTCTTAGGAAAAGGTAATCTATCCTCAAGTTGTTACAGGATTTTATCCTTATTCGTCAAGTTGCTACAGTAATTTATAGTTTCGTTACTCTCTAGTTTATGGGGTATGGTGGATGAAAACTCATCCCCACCCATGTAATTAATTCTTCATCCCTGTAAAATTCCCCATAAAATTTTGAAAAAGGTTCTGCATGTAGATTTTTACCGTTTATTCTTTTATTTTTAAAATTATTTATCAATTAAATATATTTTTCTAAGAAAAATAGTAATTAATTATTTAATTTTCAGTGATAAAACTTTATTTACATCGTCTTTTGAGGGGGGAGATAATAATATAATTTGTTTTATTATATATATATAGAGAAACAATAAGAATATTTTAGTGTGTGTATATATAAATTCTATTTCTATGAGCTTGTGTAAATATATGTATGCATGCAAATTCTATTAGTATATATATCCAAATTTTATTAGTATATTAAAGGGTATGTGCTATTAACAAGAAGTATACTAAAGGGTCGGTGATATCTGGTATGGTAACCAAGCATCCATAATATCGGATATATACATATATACATAAAAGTGAGGTGGAGCGGGAGGTAGGGAATGAGGAATAGGGATGGGTAACATTCTGATTCCTATTTAGGTGATGGGGATAAAACTTTCTCATCACTGTGAGGAATTTAAACGGAGATTCTCCGTTCCATTTAGGCAAGTTCCCGCACGGCTATCTCTAGAGGAAAATGATCATCCCTACATTCGTCAGAGTGCATATTTTGTCTAGAGTCTTCTTCTAAAATGTATATTAACTTTTTAATGAAATATATTAGTTAAATAAAAAAATTAATTAATTATAATTTGAATAATAAACCAGTAAATGAATTTAATTAAACTGTAAGTAATAAATAATTAATTCATATATTGGCCATTTTTTTTAATGGTAAACTTTATGAGTAAAAACTAAAATTTAAAAACGAAGAAATTAGTTAAGTCGAATTAGTCCAATTGTGCAATTGAGTTTTTTAGTACAATATATAAGGGTGGGGATCAAACTCACAACCTCTCGATTGAAGATATATGTCAAATACCGTCGAACTATGCTCACTTTGACGGTTAATATGATTGGTTGAAATCATAATGGTCATTTAGTTTAATTTTCTTCAAATTATGTGTCGATTTTGAGGAAAACCAATTTAACCCAAATTTCATTTATACTCGTTATAAACTTCATGTTTTATAGCAATCATAATGATAAATTTATATGCAAGTACCTTCGTTCGCACTTCAAAAAATATTTTAAAAAATTATTACAAAACTAATTAAATATTTATTTCACGAAAAAATGATTAAAGATAAACGTAGACTAATAATTGTATTAAAAATAAATTATCCATGCTTTAGTTACTAAATAAATATTATTACATTTTTAATTATATACCATATAGATAATCTAAATTGTTTTATTTTAAATTCCAAACTCACACACTTTCTACAATCTAATTAATAAGTTAATTTATCTAATTCTATAGTTTTGTTAAGCTCTTTTTATTAGTGTAATATAAAAGTCGTATTACCATAATTTATTAAAGATAATTTAACTATTTTGGTTAGTTTGTGTTGAAGTTAATAACTTTTAAATAATTACTATTTCAAATATGTTAACTTTTTAACAAATATATTGGTTAAGAAAGAAAAGAAAATTTAAGTTGAAGGGTAATTTGGATGATAATTAGTAAATAAGTTTAATTAGTGGGACAAGAAGTGAACAAATAATTGATAATGGTTATTTTGTGGTAAATTAACCAAATAAATTTATTATTTTATAAAATAATTATTGAAAAAATGTAATGTATTAATTTTTTTTATTTATACTAAATATACTTCCTAATCTTATAAGAAAAGAAAACTTTTAATACAATTCTAATTATTTCAATCAAATAATTAATATATGAACTATTTTATTATAAATTTCCAATCGTTTTAACAAATTGAAACTTAAAAAAGCAGTATCGAAATACAAGTTTAACAAATCTATTTTTTACATGATTCAAATACAGACTTAACAACTTATATTTAATAAATTATTCAAATTTGCTAATCGAAACCAAACACCTCAAGGATGGCACTATGTGCTAATTTATGCTTGAATTGGCAAAATAGAAAGAGTGGATGCTATTCAAAATATCGTATTAAATTGTCACCGAACTCAATTAAATGGTTGGAAGAGATAATAAAAAGATTTAGAATATAATGTCAAAGGTTGAGGAAAGCGTAAAAGGAAAGGTGCCCGTGGCGGTGGCACTGTAGCCGTAGGTGAGGCATCAAACGTCTTTAAACGACGCCACATCTCTTTCAGTTTCAGTGTGTGTGTGAGCGTTGGCTCAAGAGTCAGGAGTCGGGAGCAGGCCCAGCAAACAAGCCCCCACCCTAACCCAACTCCCAATCGACTTCCGGCCTTAAAACAACGCCCCTCCTCTCAGGCCTCATCATTTTTCTTCTTAGCCCTTCTTCCCCCATTTCTCTCTCTTCTCTCAATCCCAATCCCAATCCCTGCTCGTCTCTAACCATTCTCTGCTTCCTTTACAATGGGAAGATTTGGGGCGGTGCTCTTCATCGCCTTACTTGTTCTCTTGTGCGGATCTGTTCGGGTGAGATCTGATGGATCGGATCATCGCTATAAAGATGGAGAATCTGTTCCTCTCTATGCCAACAAAGTTGGCCCATTTCATAACCCGAGGTAATTCACCTCAAATCTCCTACTTCCTTCTCCTTCAAAGATCTAGGACTTTATCTCTGCTTTTTTGTTCATACACTTGTAGCCGCAAGCTCTCATTGGATTGAATTACTTGTAGATTTGGTGATTTTAATCCAGATCTGAGTTCATTTGTGCAGTCAATGCGTTGACTGCGAAATGTCACTTCTGATCTGCTAAATCTAAGAGCTAACTTCCTGCAATTTTTTTGAAAAATTTCGCCTACTGTTAAATACACAAGGAATATTCAAGACACTTGCGATACCCATCTTCAGTATTCTGTTTCATTCCTTAACAAAGTGACAACTCATTGATTTGGTTTCGTGGCATGCCTTATTGCTAGTATATCCGAGTTTCCATCTTTCAGGATAAAAGATTAGCTTCATTTTTTTGCTAACTTAGTTTGGGTTCATAGAAGTAAGATTTGTACTCTAGACCCTAACTTATGGAAAGTATATGAGTAGCTGCACACGCGTTTGGAGGTGTAGTAATTTGCTAAACCAGATTTTCTCTAACACATGTTACAATTCTTTTTCTTGGCTGCAGTGAAACTTACCGCTACTTTGATCTCCCATTCTGCATGCCAGGTTTGTATCCCTCCTCCCCCTCCCCCGGGCTCCCCAAAACACACATAAAACACATTTTTCGCTCTGTAAATATATATGTTAGATGGCAAACCAATAAGATGAATCTAAATTGCAGACCATGTTAAGGAGAAAAAGGAGGCTCTCGGTGAAGTATTAAATGGTGATCGTTTAGTTAGTGCCCCATACAAACTTGACTTCTTGCAAGAGAAGGAATCTGTTGCTGTTTGCAAGAAAACACTTTCAAAGGAAGATGTTGCTAGGTTCCGTGCTGCAGTAGACAAGGACTACTACTTTCAGATGTATTACGATGATTTGCCAATTTGGGGTTTCATAGGGAAGGTTGACAAGGAAGGAAAAGAACCAAGTGACTTCAAATATTACCTATACAAGCATATCCATTTTGATATCTTTTATAACAAGGATCGTGTTATTGAAATAAATGTTAGAACAGACCCCAATGCCCTTGTGGATCTCACAGAGGATAAGGAAGTTGATGTCGAATTTCTATACACTGTCAAATGGAAGGAGACAAATACCCCTTTTGAGAATAGGATGGACAAGTACTCACAATCATCGTCCCTGCCTCATCATTTAGAAATTCATTGGTTCTCAATTATAAACTCATGTGTAACCGTCCTCCTCCTTACTGGATTTCTTGCGACCATTCTTATGCGAGTACTTAAGAACGATTTTGTCAAGTAAGAAGATTTAGTACTTTTTTTAAAGTGTCTGTTTTGCCCGTCATTTCAATTAGCGCCTTCTCAGGGAGCCACTGCCCTTATAATTACCCTTTCGTGTCTATGATATAGATATGCCCATGATGAGGAATCGGCTGAGGACCAGGAAGAGACTGGATGGAAATACATACATGGGGATGTATTTAGGTACCCAAAACACAAGTCTCTTTTCGCAGCCTGTCTTGGTTCTGGTACCCAACTGTTCACACTGTAAGTAATAATATATATTGTCAACCATCAAAGCAAATATTTGAAAAGAAAACTTCTGGTTCTTCTATCCCCAATATCTTTTAAATTAATTACACTAAACATGTATCTCTACAGCACGGTGTTCATTTTCATACTTGCACTTGTTGGAGTGTTTTATCCATACAACCGAGGGGCATTATTTACTGCACTAGTTGTTATCTATGCTCTCACATCTGGGATTGCGGGCTACACTGCAACTTCGTTTTATTGCCAGCTCGAGGGAACAAACTGGGTACGTACTCTTTAAATTATTTTTCTTTCAATTACTTCAGTATTTTGTGCTAACAAGGTCCTCAACTTCTCATCAATAGGTTAGGAATCTACTGTTGACGGGATGCCTTTTCTGTGGGCCTTTGTTTCTGACATTTTGCTTTCTAAATACCGTAGCAATTGCCTATACAGCAACTGCTGCACTTCCTTTTGGTACTATTGTTGTAATAGTTCTCATATGGACTCTTGTAACATCACCTTTGCTGGTGTTGGGTGGGATTGCTGGTAAAAACAGCAAGGCTGAATTTCAAGCTCCAGTTCGTACCACCAAATATCCTAGAGAGATTCCACCTTTGCCCTGGTACCGTGGGACGATTCCTCAGATGGCAATGGCCGGATTTCTGCCTTTCAGTGCCATATATATTGAGTTATACTACATATTTGCCAGCGTGTGGGGCCACAGGATTTACACCATATACAGCATCTTGTTTATTGTCTTCATTATTCTCCTGATAGTTACTGCATTCATCACTGTGGCATTAACATACTTCCAACTTGCTGCTGAGGACCATGAATGGTGGTGGAGGTATGCAACTGCTACTCCTTTGTAGTTAGCTAATGATTAGTCTATGCATTCTGTAGTAGTTTTACAACTTTTGCCGTTATGCTCTTTTGTGTTTTCTTTTTATCCTTTTTCCTTGTAATACTAGTTATTAGGAGAACTTTTTGGTGGATATCGTTTTTGCTCAACTTTCTTTTCTATCTCCAAATTTGTTAATCCAAATTTCTGATGATATAGAGGAAGGGTAAAGCCTGTTCTCACTAATTATGAAATGGTTTCTAGTTGAACATTGGCATTCATGAGAAATTTATTTGTTTACAAGGTAAAAGTTCTGAAAGTTCCTGATAGTTGTTTAGAATGATTGAGTTGTTCCTGAGAAAGAAACAGCATCATGTTTTCTCCCCCTCCTCCTTTTCCCCTGTTTTGAGCATTACCTTTTTCGTAGCTTTTTACTTTGAAAAATTGATTGCTTAAGCCTCCAAGAAAGGCATTTTTATGAGGAAATTAACATTCTTCTGCCTGCTGAACATTTCTATCAGATTTTCATGGTAGTTATTGTCAGATCTCAAAACTTTTTGTTTGTGACGAGTGTTACTTTCTGATTCTTTGTTATTGAACACATTTCTCTAGGACCTTGTCATAGAGTCAGATTTAAAATTTTATCCATGAACCCTTGAATATTTAGATTGCCTTTATGTGCTGATATTAGCAATATTCGATCCGTTGGCAGTTTATGTAGGTATTTGGATTTCTTTGATATATTATAGAACTATTAAACTGTTCCTTTATATTTGCCTAATATGTCTAGCATTTCAAGCCCTGTAGCTTGGAATATAAAGCCATGCTTAATTTGTTGAACTTGTTTTGCAGATCTTTTCTTTGCGGTGGGTCAACTGGCTTATTTATCTATGCGTATTGTTTGTACTACTACTACGCTCGCTCAGATATGTCTGGGTTTATGCAAACATCATTTTTCTTTGGCTACATGGCTTGTGTCTGCTATGGCTTCTTCCTGATGCTTGGAAGCGTAGGCTTTCGAGCCGCTTTGCTTTTTGTCCGCCACATATATCGATCCATCAAGTGCGAGTAGTCCTGGAACTCATTGCTCAATACTGAGAGACCAGTTATGTTTCTTCAACTTTTCATATTCATAGGTTTCTATGTAGAAAAGGTACCTGCAGTTCTTTTTTGTCTTTTTTTGGTGAAATGTCTTGAAAAGGGAACAGCAATTTCATTAGATATTATGCTCTAAGAGCAGAGCAGCGTGGTGGCAGATGGATGAGCGTGCCAGGCACGAATTTGGGAAACAGTTTGTACCATTATATTAGTCCCAACACCAACACTTTTGTCTTAATCTGAAGTTTGTCCAATACATTATTGTTCTTCCTCTCACTTGCTCTCAAGTTCCAACACCCTTTTATGACAAAAACTCGTCCATGGATTGAATTCGTTTGGTTGGCAACTTTTTCAAATAACATAAAACTATATATTAATTATTAAGTATGAATGAAAGAAAGAAAATCTCAAAGGTCGTACGTTATCGAGTAATTTAAATTTAAATAAAATTGTGACTGTTTTATTTAAGCCATGGATGGTATGGTTTGGATTTAAAATAAAATTTACCATACTAAGTGTAGATTTGAAATGAAGGAAGAGGAGAAGAGTAATTAAAAGAAAAAAGGGAAGCCAGCTGTTGTGGTAATGTCCATTGGCCTAAACTAAAAGACATTGATTCGAAGGTACGGAGACATGAACAAAGCTGGGTTGGCTGGCTCCTTGTTCCAATGATGTAACCAAGGCGGAATTTTGGCGTTATAAAAGAAGCAAAGGTTGCAATATAGGAAGAAGGAAGGTGAAGTGGAAGATCGATGGATCCTAAGGTGGTAGCATTCATCGTGATCGGTCTTAGAAGCTTCACCTTCATATGTCTCCTCATCGCCTTAGTCGTAATTGCCACTGACAAACTAGCCCTCATTGATGGCTATAAAGCAACCTTCAATGATATTCACGGATACAGGTTCTGATCTGTGCTCTTCTCATCATCTCATCCATCTTCAATTATCTTCTCCCTTTGTAAATTCACTACCTACAAATTACAATACAATTGTGCTGTGGGTATACTGTTGGTGCAGGTACGTGTTGTCCATTGCAATTATAGGGTTGGCCCATACAATATTACAGCTGGGTTTCTCCCTTTACCATGTGCTCACTCAAAACATACCATTTTGGAATGGCCTCCCACAATTCAATTACTACGCAGACCAGGTTGGTGAAAATCGCTTCACTTCACAATTCAATTAAATTCTAATTCGGAACTAATTTTTAATGGGCAATGCAGGTGTTAGCCTGGGTGTTGGCCTCCGCGGCTGGGGCTGGCTTTGCGGTCACCGCGGAGCTTAAAAGATTAGTGGATGAAAATATTAAGAATGCTGTTGGCGACTACGAGCTCTTCATTCCAGCAGTGGATCAGCAGGAGTCCTTGATAGATGATTTCTTTGACAAGGCAAATATTGCCACTGCCATTCTCTTCCTTGCATTCCTCTCCATGGCCACTCTCCTCCTTCTCTCTCCATTCAATCGGATCAAACCCCTTGAGACCACCACCCAAGATCCAGAAGCCCAAGCTAAGGAGCCCACTGCGCCAGGGGCCCCTTCCAGTTGATTTCCAATCTGTTACCCAATTTTGTTCAAAAACTCAACTCTCTACCTCAACTGCCAAATTAAGTCATTGACTAAAAAGTTTAAAGCTTACTATCTCCATACTCATATGGTGTCAAACTCTCCAATCTATTTGTTGCTTTTCATGTTCACTCCATCGGCTGTATCTCTTCAGTACCAGTATGAGAAATCATTTATAATGTTGGCTCTCACTTTTATATGACCGATAGATGGTATGCATGAGAAAGAAAATAAAAAATATTGTTTAATTATATATTAATAATCAGGAGGGAGATTATATTACCCATTTCTAATAATTTGTCTTTGCGGTGATTAAGTTATATATCAATTTAGTACAACGAGTGTGGTGTGGAGATTTGAATCTCAAATTTCAAAGAGAGTGAGTAGATGTGGATGCTAATGTTGATGACGATTGAATTTTTAGATGTTGAGATGTTGTATAGGGTGAGTGTTAGTGAGTAATTATCAAAATAGTTAGGGAAGGGTAGTGTGTTAATATTGTAGGGAGAGAGGGAGAGAGCGGTAGTGTATGATTGTAGGTTGGGGGGTTGGTTTCTTTTAGAAAAAGGAAGGGGGAGGGGGTGAATTGATACTTTGACTTTAGAGGTTTGAGTGGGAAAATTCTCTTTTTGGATTTAAAGATGAGTCTCCCCCACTCACATGGTCTGTTTCTTGAGTCATCACTACTCATCTCTCAACTTTTTAACATAAATAAAAGCTGAGAGATGCCTAAGCCATGGGCCCCTAGCTGCAACCCAGTTCAGTTCATGATTAGGCTTTGTTGGCCAACTTTTCTCTCTTTGCTCTAAATAATTAGCACCACATTATATCGTAGCTAGCATTGTGATTCCAAACAATTAGAAAAGAAAAATGTTGTGTGTTGTATGTACAGATATCTCCTGTAGCCTGTATCGTCCCAGCTATACTATACTATGCCAAACTAAAGGAATCAGTCTCCTGTGTAGATCACATAGATCTAAGCCATTACCCATTACCCATCACCCGGCCATTAGCCACTCCTCTCGGCTCTCTGGCCTATATATCTTTATTATATTCTTCCCATCCAACGTAACGTACTACGTGACATGTTTTTGTTTAGCACTGCCACTGCCACTGCCACAAACAGCCACTGCCACTCGCTACTTATTAACCTTCTTTTTTCTTTTGTGCATCACTTTTTGTTTCTTTTTACTTTTGTTGGAATGCTGCTTTTGGGCACTCACTCGGTTGCATGGAAGGTCCATGCTATCGCCATCAGCCGGGGACACGTGGAAGTTTGAAGAGAGAGAGATTGAAAATTGGGGTGTGTTTTGTCTTGCATGTGTGAGGTGACCCACAACACACAAGTGAGAAGTGAGAAGTGAGAGGCATGGATTGAAGGCGATAGAGAGGCACATGGAGACTAAAAGGTCATCTTCCAAGAAAAGGGTACACATTTACAACCAAAAAGATAAAGAGAAGAAGAAAGCTAGCAGATGAAAAGAAGACATGCCCGCTGGCTGCATACCAAAACTTTCCATCCCATCCCTCCTCTATTTTATCCCTTTTTTCTTTATTAATTATTACTTCCTACATATCTCATCTCTACTTTCTTAATTATTATTATCACACATCCACTCTACAATACAAAACAAAACGAAACAAGACATATATAATATTACAACTTACACACCTTACGACAAGCTGAACCATATAATGTCGCAATTGCAATCAATATATACACTCACTTTCACTTTCCGTATTAATTAGTATATAACTGACACACATTCTCATATATATGTATGTATATTTCTATATAACACATATATATTAAACAAAGCTGCCCTAAGTAAAATATCTATTGCTCCAATAAATAAATTTCAATTACAAAATAGGTTGTTATATATATATATATATATATATTTTCCTAAATGAAAACTAAAAAATAGGAAGCACCCATTATCAACACACACTCATTCTAGGAAGAGAGAAATGGAAAAAAAAAAAAAAAAAGCTACTGAGAATCCTTAGTTCTTAATTGTCAAGACAACGGTATACCCACAGCTATCTCGAAAAGAGTGAATTAAGAGGAAAATGGGTAGAATATTGGTTTGGGGTAAGGGAATAGGAGGGGAGATTGAAACATGAAAACATGGAGACACAGTTGCACAAACATTTCAATAATCATATGATGCAGGAGACAACAACTACAAGCCCAAACCCGACATCCCACACCTTCCATCCTCATCCCTGTCCTTAATATACCAAAATCATCAACCAATATGTATTTGTCTCTTCCAAAATTCCCACTTAATTTGCTCTTTGACGTTTTTCAACATATTATACATCAACTTCTTGGTCTCTTCTCTCAATTCACACTCGTTCCAATTTCTCTCTCTCTCTCTCTAGTGCTATATTTCTTATATATGCAGTTACATACGCGCGAATATATATAATTGATGAAGCTATCGCATCCATGACATGAGTGTCCATCTATCACTCTAAATTTTGTACATTACCCAATGCTAGCTCAGCCCATGCATATTCCCCAACTGATTTTTTAATCATATCTATTTAGCTCTTTCTACATCAATCGCCCACTACCTTCCAAAAGCTTACTATACCGCTACTTCCCATTTTCTATTATTAATTATTCAAACCCACTTCACTATATGGCCCCAACCAGACAAGACAACTTATATATCAACTTCTTTTTCTAATTTTCTTTATCCTGTGTCATGTCTCTCATGATTTGATGTTTCCATATATAGCTACCTCTCACCCTCAATTCTTGTTTAATTCCAAACCATCTCTACTTTCCTTCAATCCTTCTTTTCTTTTCCTTCTAATTATCATTTAATTAGGAATTAATACCAATCATTTCTAGCTTCATATCACTACTTACTCTAATTTCGCGGATATCTAATTTGTTATTTTGTAGGAGAATTCTGATTTCAAGAAACAATAGCTATCAATAAACCACCCTGAACACACCAATATTTAGAGTCAAATTTGTGTTAAGGAGAGGTAGATTGTGAATATTCAACCTTAAATCTATTCTAAATCTTTAATTTCACTTTTCAAACATTCAAGACAAAAAGTTTTTCTATTATTTTTTGCTTATTTCACATATAGATAAAGGGAAGGTTGTTTGTGGCGGCCTGTCAACTTTTAATTACTTACCTTTTTGATAATTCATTTATATTAACTTATATATATTGTATTTAGTAAATACACATGGATGTTAGTCAATTCTATTAGGGTTTTATCTTGTTTTGAGCTAAAAGAATATATTGACAAGGAAAACAAAAAGTGGAAATGGTGAAAAGAGTAGCCTTGTGACTGAAGTTTGGTTTGGTAGATAGATTCTCCACTCCACCAGTGGCTTAATGCAATAATTTGCACTTAATTAATTTCTTGATATTTTGTTCCCATAATGCAAACGAATTTATGAATCCTGACCAGCTGCCCTGCCCTGCGCTGATTTATCTAAGTGGTCAACCCCTTCTCTTGTTGACACTACAGCAGACATATGTATCATTACGCACATCCACCCATTTCTAATATCATTTTGATATGCTTTTCTTCCTTAATACAGATATTATATATTCCATCATTCATTAATTAAATGTCTGGTGTTGTTTAGTTCCCTTTTTTTTTTTTTTTTTGAGAAAGAGTTGTTTTAATTTCATTAAATCTTCCTATGCCCCATCAAAATATTCATTCATTCATAATATTAAAATACAATAATTCCGTGGCTACTAAATTAAAAGAATCTTTCGTTGCTTCTTTCTTCTCATGATTTCTTTTCACATAAAATAAAATGTTATCCCGTAGGGACCTCTGTGGCCCATTGGATAGCGGCTGTGAGTTATTGTCCTATATGGTTATGCTGATAGAGATTTTTTTTTTCTTTTAAAATGAATTTCATTCAGGCTCTATAATAATTGAGGTGATATTTAATTTTATGTCCCAATTCCAATGGATCGATGATTAACTATAGATTAATGGATAAGAATTGGGTAAAAGCTAAATCCGGTGAGTAATTTGAATGCTGTTGGAAATTGGATGAAATTAAATATATTTGATAATGAAACTAGTATGAGGGGGCCGGCGAAGTGTGTGTGCATGTAAAGGAAAGATGAAAGTATTAGATACGCATTATATATTTGTATGGTTAGTATGATTGGAAAAAAATATGAATTAAATTTAGTTAAGAAAGGGGATTGGAGTGAAAGCTGGAAAAACATATGGAAACAAATGTAAGGGATTATGAGATGAGTATAGCCCCAAAGGAAAGAGGACATGAAAAAGCAAACATGGGATGAGCACCCACGTACCATTGTCCCCTCCACCTCCTCAATATTCATAATTCATTCCTTTCTCAACCAAATTATCCATCTAAAGGTCTTTTTCATTCACTAATAATTTAATAACCTTCGGGGCGGGGTTATATATTTTTCTCTTGTTGGTGACATTAATATTATTGGAATTTAGCCACACACATGCGTATATGTGTAATTACATATGTACGTATAGATATGCTATGATTGAAAATAGAAAAAGTGCAAGGAGAAAAAAAAAATAGAAAGAGGATAAAATAGTGGTTGGAATAATATAGTAAAAGATAACAAACATATATAATAAACAAAAGATAATAGAGAGTAAGAAAGTAGACGAAGAGAAGGCAATGAAAGATGGGGGGAAGGAGACAAGGAGGTAATTAGGCGAGGGAGAGAAGGTTCGGCCCAACCCACTAAGGAAGTGTGGAAGCCCATGATTGTGACAACTCACGGCCCACCACTCTGCCAAACAGACGTGCCCCACAGCTAAAGATAGGCACGTGTGAGTGGAGAGTCACGTGTGGTCTGCTGGATTAAGAATTTAAGATTAAGATTAAGATCATATATATATAGAGAGAGAAATGGAATAGTGCGAAACAAAACGAGAGGCATCCGCGGGTGCAGACCATTATTCACCCAACATTCATACCCTCCCATCCCCCAACCTTGTATGTTAATGTCATACTCTCTCTCTCTCATTTGTATTTTATAGTACACAATCTCTCTCTCCCACACACACACAGTCAGAGAGGACATAATAAATTAATTAAAACGTCAAATCTGGACCGTTTAATAATCTATTGTCCCTGGCTAAAGCTACCTATATATACGTACACTTACAAGTTACAAGTCAGTCTCATATATATTTTTATATATATAATATGAGCTTCCCCCTTTCTTCGTTATCCAAAAAACTATTTCATTAATTTGTTTTCATCCCTTTTTCATTTTGTAACAAACTAAACTTTATTTGTTTCTCAACCATTACACATTTTTATTTTATTGACCTAATGGATGGTTAGCGGCCGGCCGGGGCCATTAAAACTTGGACTGACTTCAATTAAATTTAACAAATTCCAATTTCTTTCTCTAGCTACTATGTACAATTCAAAACTTAAACTGGGCATTATGCATTATGAGATGAATTAATTGATCAAAAAAATATATAGAAGCTAAGGTTAGTCGTGTACAATTACTAGTGGCAGTGGACATTAATTAAAACGAGGTCCTATCCTAAGTGCATTATGCATGTCTTAATATGTGGGGGGAGATTTCAACCATGATTTTTTTGTTAGTGAAGGGAGCCATCACCAAGGCCGATGATCCAGTCGATGTTAGCTTAAATGCAGCCTCCGATTTTGTTATGGAGCACCCCTTCGACGTTTTAGATCAGCATTGAGTTCTTGTCCTCAAGAGATCTGTCGGATCATTCACTTCTCCATCAATAGAATATGGTACTTCTTATTTTTTTATGTTCAAATAGAGTCAAAGGTTCGAGCTAGAAACAACTCATTTCGTTTTGTTCTCGTTCCTCATCCTCTTCTTCTTGAGTCCAAAGGCCTTGTTGTGATAGGGGGCATTTCAAGTCAAAGTTTTGTAGCCCCCCTCTTTTTAGGTTGGCACAACAAAGAAAGAAGGCCAGACTAGCAAGCGAGCGAAACGTCGACCTTGGTAAAGAAGGAGGCTACCCCTGATCTTGTCCTTGAGGCTCTCTAGCCGAGGAAGGAACTTGTTATCGTTAACCTTTTCTCACATATTGAAATCAAGGTGGTAGGCCAATATTGAACACTTCAACTTCGGCCAAAGAAGAAAGCGAGAAGATTGGGCAAAGACTAAATCCACTTACCGCTTATTGTCGTACATGCTATGATTTAAATTTTAATATCGAAGATGTATTCCTCATCAACTAAGTTGAAGTATGCTCAGGTTAACACGTGTCTAATGAGTGCGGAAGTGAAATTTAATTAATTAAATGGAGGAGAAAGGAAGGGAAGTAATAAAATATATAAATGTATTATTATGAATTAATTAATGAAGAGAGAAATGGGGGAGATGATGGGAGAGGGATTCTGTCCAGAAGAGAAAATTAAAGAGAATGTCGTCTGTAATCATCTTTCCCAACCCTCTCTTGTACTGATCCCGAATGTAATCATGTTTTATTATAAACTACAAACTCCCCACACCCTTTTCCTTTTCCTACTCCATTTCTTAATTAGTTAATATATATGCTATGCTTCCATATCTAATTAATCAATATTATATTACTGATTTAAACCGTCGTCCCTTCCCTTTCTATGATCTCTCTCCTCTTCTCTTCATGTGTTTTGATTCTTTTAATTTTGATATGTATAATATATTATATATAAATATATAGGTAGGCGTTGGTGGGTAGGTTCCTTGCTAATTAATCTAAACAGAAAGCGAGAGAGGAGAGATAAGAAGGATGCATGAGGGTTTAATTAAGTGGTGAAAATTTAATTAAATGTGTTAGGTTTAGGTTAACACAACGCCTCTGCCTCTGCCTCTGCCTCTGCCTCTGCGGGATTGGGCCCCCAATTTCTTCTTTCTTCTTCCGGCAGCTACCAAACCCACAGGACGCCTTTTTTCACTTAAAGTTTCCCATAAGATTCTTTTTTTCCCCCCTTTTTCTTTATTACTTGACAAATTATAACCCTTACATTCCTCTTTTAAGTTTTAATCCTCTCCTACATGATAAATCTAATATTATTAACACAATTAGCTAGCTTAATTAGTTCCATTGATTTTGATACATTATCTAATTGAACACAACTCCGCGCATGCCCTTCCAGTTACCTCAAAATTTCCAGCCACAAATTTAGCTACCTCATGCTGATCAGTCATTCACATGTGCATCTTGTTAATTAAAAAATTTGTGTGTGTAATTGCATTGCATCTAATGAATTATTGATTGGTTAATATTTTGCATATGGGGTATTTTTTTTTTCTTCTAAAGATTAAAGTACTCCTGATCATCCGCAGAGTCTTTGTTACAAGGATTGAAGTTTGACCATGCAATATTTCAAATCATTACAGCTTTCGGAATTTTGAATAGAATTAATCAATGCGTACAAATGGCATCATTTTTTTTTTCAGTAGTATTTGTCCTCTTTTGTCACCTTTCATCATTATGGTAATTCATCCCTAACCTTCCAAAACTACACACACACACACACATATGTTATATGCACATAGTACTTCATCAAAACCACATATATATATGTACCTTTATTTTCAATTTCTCTCTACAATTATTCTTTTATCGATTAATTATGTATAAGACCGGCAATGCATTTCATTAATTTGAAGAAAAAAGTTGTTAAAAAGAAGAAGAAGAAAATTAATTTGATATATATTATTAACTGCATTGCAGGGCAGCGACGTGGCAGGCTGGATGTTAATCGGAGAAAAAGGTAATTAGAAAGAGAGGAATTGGAAAAGGTTGTTTGTGGAAGAGTTAATCACGTGGGATGTGTAGAAAATAAATGAAAAATGAGAAAAGAGAAAAGAGAAATGTTTTTGGCGATGAAGAATTAATGGGAGGAAGAAGGGGGAAGGGGGAAGGGGGAAGGGGATGGGTGGATGAAAAAAGCGAAGAGAAGGTAAAGGAGCATGAGCATCTTCCATTTCCACAGGGAATTATGATTTCATTCACTATATCATGTCCTTGGAAGGTGACTTTACATCTTCAGTATATCACCTTTATAAAAGCTGTTTCTTTCCACACACATTTAATTAATCGGTTTCCACCGGCCAACAAGGCCATTTCGGTCAACTTTTTCTTTCGGAGAGAGATCCGAAGTGTAGCGTACGTGTATTGTTTTGGAGTTTGGCAGTGCGTAGTGTATTATGATCATGCAATTGCACACAACCATCATTTTACGCCCTTGTAATAAATTTTCTGTTTTTGTTTCTTTGTGGGTATGTCTTTCCCTTATGGACCTGGACCCCATCTCAGACGACTGGGATCAAGTTCCCAGTTTTTTTTTTTTTTCTCTTTCTTTTTAATTCTCAATTCCTCTCTCTCTCTCCTTTCCATCTAATCTAGAGCTTCACTCTTACAATATGACCTGCTGAGGATGAGGGTTGGAAGAAAACAACGAGATAGCCAGCCCCCTCCTGGCCTCCAAAATTAAAAAAGGGAAAAATGGAAAAAGAAAGCAAAAGCTGAATTTTTTTTTTTTAATTTTTTAGAAAGAGATATTTATAAAAGAAAGCTGAGGTAACCGAAAGTAATACCTTCCTAGCTCCTACCTCCTTTTCCTTCTCTCTCTATCTCTCCGTCTCAGCCCTCATCCCTCAACTCTCACTTCTCACTACACTCTACACAAACTTGTTCTCATTCAACATCCATCCATCAGGTTGGCGTTGGCGTTGGCGTTGGCGTTGGCCGCCGCTCACCAGCGCAAGCTAAGTCACGAAATTAAATAATTCCCATGATAGCCAATACCTCCCCATCGTCTCTTCCTTCCTCCGAACCTTTTTCTTGCTTAGAAAATGGAAACAGCAACGTTAGCAAGAGGAAGAGAAGACCCGCGGGAACCCCAGGTAGGATTTCTCAATAAATAATGTGTATGGTGTGGGTGTTTTTGTTTTGGGCTGGGTATGTATTAATTAAGCCAAGTGATCCATCCTGGGGCGGTACAGATCCGGATGCAGAGGTGGTGTCTCTGTCCCCAAAAACGCTGCTAGAATCGGATCGGTACGTGTGTGAGATCTGCAACCAGGGATTTCAGCGGGACCAGAACCTGCAGATGCACAGGAGGAGGCACAAGGTGCCGTGGAAGCTGCTCAAGAGGGAGACGCCGGTGGTGAGGAAGAGGGTTTTCGTGTGCCCGGAGCCCACGTGCTTGCACCACGACCCATGCCACGCCCTCGGGGATCTGGTTGGCATCAAGAAGCACTTCAGAAGGAAGCACAGCAACCACAAGCAATGGGTCTGTGAAAAATGCTCCAAGGGCTACGCCGTCCAATCCGATTACAAGGCCCATCTCAAAACCTGCGGCACCAGAGGCCACTCTTGCGATTGCGGCCGCGTTTTCTCAAGGTACTCTTCTCTCTCCTATTTCCACTAATTCATTCATTCATTCATTAATTCATTAATTACTCTCTCCACTTCTCTCCTCATCCCCTATACATATTACATATATATTTCCTATTTATAATACATCTACTTATATATATATATATATGCAAACCCTCTTTCAGATCTCCTTTCACTGCTCCGCCCTATGATTTTTTCCCGGAAAAAAAGAAAAATAATGGGCGACTGTTTCTGTGTTTTTGACCTAAAAAGGAAAAGAGAGAACAAACGATCGCTCCTTTGTAATTTGACACATTTCCCAAAGATCTGCCTTCGCCCTTGTGGTTTGTTTCAAATCCTTCTTTGGCCCCCAATTAAAACCCGCAGCTTCCGGTTTAAGATTATTTTAATTTAATGTCAACGTATGCGAAATGCGATAAATATTGAATAAATCCCCACACCAAATCCGAGTAATGATTAGCTTAGCTTTCAGCGCTAGCTACATTTAATTAATGATATATTATATATATACACCCCCACTTTTCATTTTCGAACTGAACTGGTCAACCATGTTTCAACTCAAACTATACATAATTTTACTGGTGTCTGAAATTAATTAATTGGGTTATAAATTCGATATGATGTTAATTATGCATAGTCTTAATTTGTTGATGTGATGATAGGGTGGAGAGCTTTATAGAGCACCAAGATGCTTGCAATATGGGGCATCTCCGGGCAGAATCCCAAAGCCTCCAAGCCGCCGCATGTTTGTCCCGAACAGCCTCCAGCCCCAGCCCCTCCAGCGATACCAACTTCAGCAGCGGCCCCAATTGGTCTGCCGCTCTCATACCGCCACCTCCCACTTTGAAGCACCCACCTCCAGCTGCCCCTACCCACGACTCCAACAACAGCATTATTATTATAATAATAATAATAATAATAGTAATGCCTGCGCCTCACCCTTATATCACAATTTAGACCTCAAACTCTCGACTACATCATCAAACGCTGTCGACGCTTCCTCAAACAGATCATCGCCCAGTAAAGGGAATAACAACAACAATAAAGGTTCTTCAACCCAACTGCAACTTTCCATTGGTTCGTGTGACTTTAGTTGTTCTCCAGGAGAAGGGGAAGATAAGGCGGTGGCAGCGGACGTTAGAGAAGAAGCTCGGGAGCAGCTGAGGGTGGCGATGGCAGAGAAGGAGTACGCGGAGGAAGCAAGGCAGCAAGCGAAGCGTCAAATCGAAATGGCAGAGCAAGAGTTTGCGAATGCGAAGAGAATGCGGCAGCAGGCGGCGGCCGAGTTGGACAAGGCTACAGCTCTTAAACAAGCAGCAATCAAACAGATCAACTCAACCATTCTTGAGATCACTTGTCAAGCTTGCCGGAAGCAATTTCAAGCCACCGCAACGGCGGATCATCATGACAACTCCTTGGCATTCAGTTATGTGTCCTCCGTCATAACAACCGAAGGTGAAGTAGACAAACATCATTCAACCCTTATACCTAAGCCCACCAATAATTAACCCTACCCATCATTTCACATATATTCTATTCTATTACATTATATATATGGCTTATCCTTTTCTAATTTTTTTCCTTCCATTTTCTCGGTGATAAATAATCCCTTTTTTTTGTTGGGTATTTGTTTTTGTTTCTAGTCAATAATGAAAATATACAAAAAGAGTGCTGTGATATTCTAGGTAGCTCTCAAGTGGAGTAGTGGAAGATTGGAGTGTTGTATGTAGGTGTTGCAGTTTGTGCTTTAATTATTTGTAATTCTTTTCCCCATCCGCTAGTTTGCTGAATTAGTACTCATTATTATATTGCGGACATGGAATAGTTATTTAAAGTAATGAGGAAGTAAATAAAAAGAGAAAAATGGGGGGGGGGAGGGATTGTGGGTATGTTTGTGAGTTTGGTGGTTAAGCGTAGGTTGGTCCGTGAAGAACGTGAGATGAGACTGTAGACTGTAGGGGTTTGGATTTAGCGTTTGGAGTTTATATGCAATATGCGCAAATGCAAATGCAAATGCAGTGTGTTGGTCATGTCACTCGAATTGAGGAGGTCTCTCTCAGCATTTATGAACGGCACTGACCAATATTTATAACTGAATATCATTACACATGATCAGTAACAAGAAGAGAGAGAGAGAGAGAGAGAGAGAGAGAGGGCAGAGGTGGTGGGTGATGGGAAGCAGCATGTTTTTCAGTGCCACTGTACTGTTACTGGTAAAAGGCTAAAAGAAAAAGGCGGGGTTGATGGCATTTTCACCATTCACTCGTCGCTCTCAACTCTCGATGACTCTCAACTAGCACTACCAGACACCATTCCTAATCACCACTTTCGTCTTTCTCTTTCCACATCCGAATCAGCGCCCCCTTCATTCGGATTTTGGAGCCCTTGCGCTAACCCAATTAAAAATCATTAATATATATAATTAACGCCAACCCCCAAATGCCCTGCCTCTAACCTCTGAACTGAAAAGATTCTTTTCTTTTTCCACAAAATTACTTTACTTTTGTCCAAATGTGTGCTATCCAGTTTGTCTTTTTCAATGCCATTTATATATGTTTATGTTTAGTCCACTCCTCTCGTCTTTGATCTTACGACCCCCCGGCCCCTTTTTTCTTCCTTTTTCTTCTCTTTTTACTTTAATTCAGCATTGATAATAGAAACCATTATATTCTCATTCTGCCCAAAAGCATCCATGCCCATGGACCTTTGAAACTTTATCAACTTTGCCAAAACTTCTCTCTCACCCACACGAGACCTTTTTGCATGTATTCTTCAATGAACAGCCCCGTGACCTTTTCATCCATTTTCTTGTTAAATTCCAAGGCACCGCTGCCACGAATTTTCCTTAAATCCATAAATTTTGTCACCCCAATAACAATAGCTATATAGGGCTACTCATCCGCCCGTGCTTATTCCATATTATAATATCATCATTTAATTTTGTGTTCCTCTCCTTTTGGGGTTGTAACTTGTAATTAAGCAGCAATCACACATTATTGCGCAATTTTACATGCCGTTGGAAGTAGACCCACGTGTTTCGTTTTTTTACTGGATCCGTCCATTAGGGTTTCGTGTTCATGGGCTGTACTGTGCAACCAATCTGTGGGCTTGGCCCAATAAAAATTTGGACACAAAACACAAACAGAGAGACAGTTAAGAGGTGTATCCATAAAAAGAGAGAGAATAGTTGTCAATTTTTCAAGTAAGCATTAAGTTTAATTGGCACCGCCTCTCAAATCCTTCTTCTGCAGCAGCATGCTCTTGTGTGAATTTTGCTCCGGTTCGGAAACCACTTATTCATCTTCATCATTTGCTCCCTCTTCTCCTTTCCAATTCTCACACCATATAAAAAAGAGTAAGAATTCATAATTATTGGGTTTCGGGGTTTTGTTTCCCTTTCTCCACTCACCCGTCCTGTCACCTTCTTCACAGTACCACCAACACCACACTCACCCACTCACTCAAACTTTCCTTTTTCTTTTCCTCTTTATTTCTACTTCATAAACTATCTAGGCCGCTACCCTTGGTTACATATGTTACTACTTCATTAGTTGCTCAATTACTGTTTCTGATCTTGGTATTAATTAGTTTATGTATTCGGATCTATTATGATATATAATCCAGCTTAATCATACAACCTTTGATTAGCTTAACCCCTATTTGGATCCCTTCAAATATTATATTCTAACTCCCATGCACTTAATTATATTAGAACAAAGAATATATTAAAGAAAATAAGTTATTTTCTCGGTTCAGTAGGGTTAAAATCAAGAAAATTATAATTTATTTTCTCGGTTGGGTTGAAATCCTATTCATGTATATGTCGTTGCACACTACAAAGCTAGTGATTCAATAGATGAATTAGAGTCTCACCCTAAGATCACTCAATTATATTTGTCACGGTATAAAACTTTAATCGAATTAAATCAGTATCGATGTACTCGCACACGTACGGCCGATCAAATTTGGTTTAACTTATGCAAAACTCTTTACTCTTCTCAACTTCATAGGTCACATAAGACTTTAGGTCCATATTGAGCCTCAGCCTTAAGATTACTTAACTCAACATGACATGAAATCTCGCTCTTGTTATTCAACACAACAACGATGCCTATGGATAACCCTAACGTTTTTTTTTTCCTGCTATGAAGTCGGTTCTCAACTAGTCAAATGATGCAGAAAAGGTCAGGTTAGCCTTTCAGCAAATCAATTCTATATCCTAGTTGCTCTTTATTAACACCAAGATTGTCTTTATGTGTCCACAAGATCTTCAACTTCAAAGAATTTGGCCCACCCCAACCAAAATTACACGATCACTATTACATTCACTTTCGTATATCAATAATAGACCATACAAAAAGAAAAAAAAAACACATATAAAAATAAAGTTATAAATAATCACTAACATACCACTTTTCATCCTATTGATATGATATATTAAAGATGCACATCTATTACTGAGAGTCCATCATATTATAATAGAAGTGTATCACTTATATGATGTTCCATTGATAGACCTGCAATATTGAGATATTTTAATATACTTCCGTATTTTTCTCATACAATTTTATTCCAATTGTGTTATATTTTAAATTTTTTTTAGCTTGTGCTAAATTTACTATTATTTTGGGTATAAAATTTTCCCCTATAATTTTATTCTTTATACCAAATTAAAAGATCATTTCTTTTATCGTGAATATTAACTTTTCCACTACAGCTATTTGAAGATAAACTATTTTGTGATTACTTATTTCCTTTACATTCTATACACAAATTAACTATTTTAGTGAAAATTATATTATAATATAAGATAAGATACATGAAATATATAATTATATATTCGCACAAGCATTATTATTCTTAAATATGAAAAGAAATATGTACGTTAGTAACTATTTATTACATTTTAAAACCACAATTTAAGTGAAGATTTAATATCTATAATTTATGAATTAAAATGAATTAATGTTAAATCAAATAAACAAGCCTATCTACACTACACAAGGGGATACTTTTAATGCTGGTAGCGTCCATCAATAGCACATATAATCATAAAAGTAAAACTGAACCCTCTGGAGAAGGGACGCGACAAAAGCACAAAAACGATTCAGCCACACGTTCAAGCATGCTTTTTCTGGGGTTGATGGTTTATGATAATCTGTCCCTAAATGAATTTGCTTTCTCGGCTTTATCAAAAAAAAAAAAAGGTTAAAAAATGCATAATCAGAAAGCTCTAAATATCAAAACAAAATTATGAACAAAAAATTACAACAGTCGAATCTGCAGATAAAAAGGCGCAGATGCAGATGGTACATGAAAGCATGACGTATTTGCTCATGAAGCAGCCTGGCACTTGTCCCTGACAGCCAAAGCCGCAGCTCTATACCATGCTGCTGCAGCCATCGCACCTGGATCTGGAACTGCTGCGAGGACCTCCCCGAATACATATGACGAACGGCCAGCCTACAAAAGCCATACAGTAATGGTAAGCATGGAAGAAAAGATCCACAATTTTCTACGATGTATATAGACAATAAAAGTAATTTCAATCAAATATCCATGATATCTGGTCAAGAATAATTATTTTGAATTTGATAAATTGAAATTACTATTTTCTAGTTGTGTCATAACATATGAATAAAATTATTAGTAAATTAGAATCTGTTTTTTCCTTTAAAAGCTTTAATCTAATCAATATGAATATTTTGTCAATATGTACATCAAAATTTTCCCAAAACCCTATAATTAATATTGACGGTAGCCTTCGTCTGTGAAGGAAAAGATGGTTCAGAGTTATACAAAGCAAAATTTTGTGCAGGTTCAGAGTTATACAAAGCAAAATTTTGTGCAACTTAACTAATCAAACCGATAGTTTTAGAAAAAACCAAATGTCGAGTAAACAAGAATATCTCATGATCCTCATTGACCTCATATTCTTATAATTATTTTTTTTATCCCTTTATCCACCAAAATCTCAAGAAGGTTGATTTCTGTAATGATAAGAATATTACTAATTTGTTACGATCGCCAGCAAGTCTCAGGCTTTCAGCTTGGTAGGATTGAGGAAAAGGATCAATTATTTGAAACGATCACCAGTTGGAACCCTACTCTATGTCCAAAATGATTCCCTTGTAATATATATAGAAAGCTAATTAGATACTTAAACGCAATGAGATTTGATACCAGAGCCTGCATGTTTTTTGTTGCTTCAGCCCCACTCGATGCTGCTTCAGATGAGTGAATAAAAGCAGTGGTGGGATTTTCACCAGCATCTAACCTCTGTATATCCAAGTAGAGACGAATGTTAAATCACGAGACAAAATTATGAGGACTATATCATTTCTTTACCTTCAAAAGAGCTTTATATACTGGATATAGGCATCGAGTAATGTTCGATAATCAAGAGCAACCCCAAAAATTTATAGAAACGTATTTTTACCTTTCTAAGAACTTCAGACGCGGGAATTAGGGCATCAAGTAATGTTCGATAACCAGCAGTAGCCCCACCATACTTGCTAATTGCAGCTATGGAAGCTTCTAATGCTTCAGCCCCTGATCGAAAAAGGCAACATTAGTCCAAAAAAGAATCAGATTACTACTAGGTGAAAATAACTTACATATCTGTGGGGTGATGTCATCCTGGCTGCTTGATTTCAATTTTGTATATGCTGCCTTGCAAAATATTGTATATCTGTTTAACGAGAAAAATGTAATGGATTGTAAAGCAATAATGAAGAGCCATAAAAAAGGAGAAAGGCAGGGGAAGTAATTACTACATGATCCCACTAGTTCCTCCCATAACCCTTCTAATGGATGATCCAATTTCATTCACTGTCTCGGCAGCATCGTTCAGTGGATAGCTGAGGACGGATAGCAACTAAGGTGAGAGTGATGATATAATTTTGGAATGAAAATGACCAGAATCCACAAACAAATATTTTGTTGATGAGATAAAGCTTAAATGAATAAAGAGAAAAGATATATGTAACATTTTCAATTATACTCAAAAGCTAAGCAGAAAATAGTAGACTCCAAACAGCAGTTCACATGAGAAAGCAAGAGATGATGGCAAACAAATCAACTAAGAAACTATTCACAGTTCTAGACAAATGTTGAACTTACTTGGAAGTTGCAATGCCCCTGCTCTAAGGTGGCTCTTGGCATGAGTTTTTAAAGTGTACTCAAAGATTACCTGTGTACCCTCTTACACAATCTTTGCTGTCTGCCAATGAACGGTTCATTCTACAATTTTCTCCCTTGTGGCCGATCCTATCTGAAGTACGTTTTTGAAGACTTGAACTATTAAACTCATTCATCTCCACCACCAATTGTTCTAATACTTTGAGCCATCTTGAGGTGAGGGCATGGCTCGAGTATAAGGACCATTTCCAACTACTTACATAAGAATTTGGTCGCTACTTAACAACATTGTTATTTAACATTCCAGGAATAACCTCTTTATAATAATATATCAATCTAGATGTTGACTACTAACTAATTAATATTGTTATTGATATTTTATAAATAACTTATTATTATTTATCATTCACCAATATTGTGCCAATTTGACCCACTTCCGGGCACAATTATTCATAGTAAATCTAATCCCTCAGTACACTACCACATCACTGTCACATGACATCCAAGCCACACCATCATAGCTCAGGCAGGAAGGCACTCCAACGGCCCGCCAGTGCTAATAGCCAGCCAAGATGCCTTAACTCAGATCATGGTAGTACTTAACTGTCCCAACAATTACCTCTGATCACATCACCACTGATGTGTTTCAGGTTAAGGATGCTGCTTTTGGCCTTTTAGATACATTTTATTTGTTGTCTATTGTGCAGCTTTTGCCAAGTAGTCTTCAGCTGTAAAGTGTCTGTGTTGTGCTGTTTTGGTTTGTATTGCCAGGTCTAGTGGGTGATTTTAAGTTCTAGCTGAAGGCTTTTGGCTTGATTAGTTCTTTAGATCAAGCAAATGGGCTGTGGCGTGTTTCTTGTATCTAATAGCTTGTTGCTTTTTCCATGCATGTCGCCGCAACTTCTTTGAAATTTTCATTTATATATATATATATATATATATATATATATTGAATCTAACTTCCTTTGGTAGGCTTATACAGTTTTTTTTTTTAAGAAACAAACTTTTTATTGATATATGAAAAGGAAGAAAAAGTTTAAGGATACAAACTCCTATGGGAGCGAAAAAAGCCGCACGTAGAACCAAAATCCAAAAGATACAAGAGAAATAAAACAATGATGAACAAAACAACTACAGGAGTACAAAGGACTTAACCAAGAGAGAATCTTCAATCCAAGGAGAAGGGATTGGATTTGCTTCATCCAATTTTTTGGTACAAGAAATCTATCAATCATTTTGAAAAGCAATTAAAGACGGCTCCACAGAGATTAATGACCACTGCGGCCTTCATGAAAATATCACCATCAATGACCTTTCAATGATAATTAAACCAGTGACCTTTCACCTTCAAATGACACCATTTAATGTTAAGACCAATGGAAAAGAGGATGGCCAAGTGCCAAATTTGCATCCAAAGGCTTCTGCCACTGCTGCCAAATCTTGCCTTTCCACGTAGTTTCCCATTATTTCTGACGTATTATAATTTATATTTAGGTCTGAGGCTGCCTCAAAAATTTTGATTATGTTTTGAAGATTTTAGATGTTTGACCTTGGAAAAGAGGATTATATCACGTCATACTCAGGCACGAAGATGACGCCGTTTGAGATATTTTATGGTCGGCCCCGACCCACTATTTTAACATATCCAACCGAGTCTTCGCCCGTTTCCCCAGTTGATCAGCAGTTAAAGGATCGCGACTTGATGATTGAGACATTGCAGGCTCATTTACACACTGCCCAACAGCGTATGAGCGCATATGCCAATGCGAAGAGGCGTGAAATGGCATTAGAAATCAAGGATTGGGCGTACTTGAAGCTTAAATCTACCGTCAAGGTTCCTTGGATACTTATTTGAATGCAAAGCTACTCCCAGATTCGTTGGGCCTTTCCATGTCATTGAAAAAGTTGGGCCGCTGGCTTATAAACTAGCCCTCCCTAATTCAGCCTCGATCCACCCGGTTTTTCACATTTCCCAGTTGCAAAAGGCTGTCGGACACACCATCCCCCATCTTTCCCTTACCGAAGAACATGGTTCATGATGTAGGTTTCATAACCCAACCAACTAAAATCTTGGGGGTTCGGGCTGCTGATATTGAATCCGGCACTGAGGTACTGATCCGTTGGGAAGGCGCCAAAAAGGATGATGCCGCATGGAACAAAGAAATGTCATCACTATGCAATTCTGAAATTTCACCTTGAGGACAAGGTGATTCTTTTGGGGCAGGGTAATGATAGGCCTACGGTGAAAAATGTTTATTCGAGGAAAAAGGGCCTGCTAGCATGACAGAGAAAAAGGTAAAAAATGGTTCAAGAGAGGAGGACCACTGAACAGAAGTTAGGAGGGTAGTAGGGGTATTTTGTAAGCAGATATACTTATGAGTGGTGAGGTAGAAGGGGGTATCTTTTTAGCTGTTTTGACTAGGACCTTTGGGAGAGGAACGGGAGCTCTCTAATACTCCCTTAACCCCTTGAAATGACCTCTGGATATAAATAATAGAACAGAGTTTCTACCAGATTTTTGAAGATTAGTTGTCTTCTTTTGATTCTTTTTGTAATAGCTTACATCTTGGTGGTGCTCAAATCATATTGAATTCTTTAGTAATTATAGTCTCCTAATGATTGTAAATAATTGAAAGGCCTTTTTTTAATTATTTTTGGGGGTTCCCTTCACCCAACCTTTAGGCTGTTCTCCATTGAATATATTCTCAAAGTTTCTGATCAAAATTTAGGGAACTTAAATGTTTGTTGTAGGATTGAATCATTCATTTCTTCAAACAAGATACTAGTGTAAAGGAAACTGATGCCAGACTATCAAGTTCATATTTAAGTTCAATTTGACAAAAAATAAATAAATAAATAAAAATACAGAAGTTAATGTTGAATCTCATAGAGAGATATCCATTCCTATTTTATATATGAAAGACCTATACCTTTGAAATAATAAACATAATTTCATGGAAAATAATAAATGCTTTTAAGTTATCTCCTCGGTTCTTTATGCCCATGTTTCTATTCGACGGATCAATTGATCAAATTTTGCAGCAACATGACGCAACACAGCGAAAAGACAACGGAGAATTGAACAGAAATTCAGATAAACAAAAAGAAGGATAAGGAAGACGGGTACAGAGAGAAAACTAGAGAAAGAAAGGAAAAAGAAGAGCAAAGTCCAAGGTAAGATCCACTCAACATAAATGGCTGCAGAGTGAGAAGCAAATTGAAAATAGATCTCATTTCTAAAGTCTTAACCACGAACTAACATCTCTATACCAGAAAGGATGTTGGTCCTAACAAGCAATATCGATACAACCAGCATTTAACGATCAATCATCTGTGGGGGAAGGAAAACTATATGGATCGTTTGAAAAGGGTGAAAACCCCACCTTTTCATTATTTTAGTAGTTTCTTGTACTAAGACTCAGTTTTTTGTATAAATAGATATCAGTTGGTGAAGGAGAGCCAAAAAGGGAATTGCACTATAAGATCACAATAGTACAAATCAAGCAAGTTCAAATTGACGTGACATGAAACCTATTAGTCCAAGAACATCGTGGAGAACAACAAAAGTCACCAACTTATTCATAAAGGCCCAGTCCTAGCATAAGTTGACAAGAAAACCTTTTTTAAAGGAAAAAGTGAATGTTTCAGTAGAAAAAATCAGTGAAACTGCAAGCCATACTTACCATTTTATGTCCTCAAGAATAGCAGTTGCACCCCTAAACATCTGCAGGGAAAATATCAAGAATAAATACTTCAGAACACTTTTTACCATAAATAAATAAGATTTTTTTTATAAGAAACAAGATATGTATTGAAAAAGGAGAGCAAACAGCCTAAATAAATAAATAAGATATAGGTCACAATAATACCAACCGTCGACCCACAATCACCGTCACCCACTTTACTATCCCAGTCATTTAAAGTATCCTTTAGATTGATCACTGCATTGGCAGCTGCCTGAATTGCAGCCTCTAGAATAATGCCTTGTTGACTCAGTTGAAGGGGTCCACCTAATGTCTAATTAAAGAGTACAAATAACTTTGAAGTGTGTTAACTTTCAAAAAAATTTATATAAAAGAACTTTTTCTTTCAGTTTTAACATTGATTTAATAATAACCATACCTCCCCATTCTTTGTTGCAAGAGTTGGTGGTGGCACTGGAACAGGTATTTTGGCAGGTGGGTGACTGCCTACAGAAAAAGATAATACCTTATTCAGATATTTACCCATAGCTAAAAAACAATATCTAATCAAAGTATCATTTTTTTTAAACAAAACTTCTCATTGATTAATGAAAATCGAAAAAGTTCAAAGGATACAATCTCCCAAAGGGAAAGGAAAAAGGAAAATAGAGAACATGGGGAACTCAAGAAAAGAAATGTATCACTAGAACTGAAAAACAATCAAAAAAATAGAAGCAAAGTATATTTCACATTTGACCACAGACCATCAGCACCAATGGGCCAACAAGGAGCCTTGGTAGCAGCATCCAACCGTTGCAAGACTGTTTGATCTGATTTCATGATGGTAATTGAAAAACCTGACAAACATGCAGTTTCAGAGAATCTACAATAACATATATTAGAACAATCTCTCACTCGGGAAGTAGCAAACCTGCCATATCAAGAGAAGTCATAAATGACCCAGTGTACACTCTGTCAACAGCCAACCCATGCTCTAGCTGCAGTTTTGGAACTGCCTTCCCAGATGCAATCATTAACTCCATCATTGGGGTAGCACCTAACCTGAATTGGAAGGAAATTGAGGAAATGACATCATCAAAATTTTTATATCCTTGACAGTGCATAATCACAACAGATAATAGTATATTGCATATCAAAATAAGATGTGACATAGAGGCAGGTGATTAACATTATTTTTAGCTCTGCCCATATGGTAGTTTAAATTATATTAAATCTGATTTGTATTGACTTTATGGTGCAATTTGATGAGAAGGTTGGCACCCAAAGCTAAATTTGTTTTTTAAGAAAGAAGAATTAAGAAACACAAACACTTGCTTACAATTAACTAGGTGAAAAGTACAATGATCCACTCTAATCATCACATTTGAAGTTTACAGAATTTGTGAAGAAAAGCTCGCGGTTATGCCTCTTATCTTGAAAAGAGGTTTCAAATTACTAAAGATTATTAATTCAAAGCTCCGCCGTGCCCTTGACCAGAGTATGACAAGGCTTAATAGGATGTCGGTGGATTCAGATTATCTTGTTGACAAGTATCTACGGACCATCGAGAGCTTGCAACCATCCGCCTTTTTGGCAAGAACTATCAGATCTACAGCACCTCTGTCACGAAAACTGGATTTTAGGGAGAGATTTTAATGTCACCCGTTGGTTCCATGAAAAATCAAGTGGAGGCACACCTAGAAGTATGCGCCGCTTTAACTCCTTTATTACTTCTGCTAACTTGATAGATATCCCTCTTCAGAATGGACTGTATACATGGTCCAGTTTCCGTGAATCTGCCTCCCTTACTCTCAAAGGTGTCCAATAAGATCTTGGATAAATTTGGACCTATGGGAGTTAAGTGTCTATGTCGGCCCACATCTGATCACTATCCCCTCCTTTCTTTTGGTGCTGAAAAATGGGGGCCCTCCCTTTTTAGATTTGAAAACATGTGGCTAACACACCACAGTTTCTCCCCTCTCATCAAGTATTGGTGGAAGAACACACCTCTTCGTGGCTGGCCTGGGCATCGTTTCATTCAAAAATTGAAAACTCTCAAGGTTGTTATCAAAGAATGGAATCAGAATACATTTGGGTGTATCAAAACACAACAGAATCGGCTTCTCTTGGAACTGAACCTCTTGGACACTATGGAGGAAACAGGGGCATTCCTTGATGCACACTGTCTACAGAGATCCTCCATCAAATCCCAACTCCTCACATTGGCATCGAATGAAGAGATCCTTTGGAGGCAATAATGTAAAAGCAAATGGCTTAAGGAAGGTGATATTAACACACGGTTCTTTCACAGAACTGTAGCAGCAAGGAAGCAAAAATGTTCCATTAGGGAGATTCTCTCCCGACAAGGAACCAGCCTTTTCTCTGAAAGTGATATTGTTAATGAGTTTCTTTCTTTCTATTCAGATCTTTATACAAAGAAACAGGATGCAGAACTCTCCCTCAATCATTATCATGGGATCCGATTGACATCCATCAAAGAAAGAGGTTAGAAGAATGTGAGAGTCCTATTAGGAGTATAGGGGAATATTAGTTTGTTAGTATGAAGGGGTAGTATGGTAATTAGTTAGGTGGGAGTTGCTATAAATAAGGGTAGTAGGAAGAGGAGAAGGATATCTTGGATAATTGTATTTTGGTAAGGAACTTGAGAGAGTTCTTGGGAGAGAGATAGCATTCTCGAAAGGCTATCGGTTCTTGTTAGGTTCCTGTATTTGGGTACCTAACAAATTGGTATAAGAGCAAGTTCGTCCTGGAATCTTTCATTCGAGGCAGTTACGAGGATACGGAGATTATTGATAGGAATGGAGTTGCAGGAATTGTTGAGAGAAATGAAGGAACGTTCAAATGAAATGGTTCGAATAACGAAAGAAATGCAAAAGGGATTTACCGTTAGAGAGGAAAAAGAGAGATCAAGGAAGGAAGAAGCAACGGCGAAGAGCATTCGAAAGCAGGGACGAAGGATTGCTGGAAGACGGCGATCAGACCCGAGAATGTGGACTGGAGTGCGATGGAAATTCAACCGCGGAGGGAAAGTATTGTCATGTAGCTGTTCATCGAGAAGAGAGGAGAAATATTACCCTCAACTGAATATGAAGAAAAATATGAAGAAGCTAAGGAAGAGAGGAAGAAGGCAACACCGACCGCAGAAGTTCGAAAAGGGGGATGAAGAAGAAATTAAAGCCCGAAGAAATACAAACCCAGGACAAGGTGAACCGATGAATGTTGAGACGCAGGCCGAAATTCCGAAGGGAAGTCGACCATGGATGATTCCATGGAAAAAATCGAAAACTCGGCGGTGGAAGGAGTTCGAGTTCCAGAAGAGGGATAGAGGAGAAATCGGCGAGCAGAGAAGAAATGTTAAGAGGACGGAGAGCACAAGGTCAAAATCGCAGCGTGGCCGGCGGGTGAAAAAGCAGTCGACGAAGAAACATGGAACGAAGAAGCGGCAGAAGTGGAAATGGTGGCGACGGAGAGGAAGACTACACGAGGGAGGAGACAAGACTCCGGCGAATACAGGGTCGAAGTTTCAAGGCGACCGGCAAGGGGAGCAGTGGCAGACGAAGTGGCCGAAGGGGTGGAGGCGGCGACGGAAAGGTGAAGTGCAGGGGAGAGGAGAGTTCACGAGATGAAATTAGGGTTACAGGGAGATTTGGAAGAAAGAATCTATGTGGGTTGGAGTCAGGGCTAAACATATTAAAAAAAGGGCCCAATCAACTGGAAAGGGGCAACAGACTATTATGGATGATTGGGCCATGGGCTTGGGCAAAAGGAGTGTTGGTGGGTTTTTGGTTTGTTAATGAGAATGGAAGACATGATGTATTGGGCTGAGGATGTTGATGGACTTTTGCTTGCTAGTGGAAATGGACGAGCTGCAGTAATGGGTTGAGGTTATTTTTGGCCTTTTTTTTCTTTTCGATGTTTTTGTATGGGTAGTTAAAAAGGAAATTTGTTTTTGTGTATTCACACCTTGAGGACAAGGTGTCTATGAAGGGCAGGGTAATATGAGAGTCCTATTAGGAGTACGGGGGAATATTAGTTTGTTAGTATGAAGGGGTAGTATGGTTAATTAGTTAGGGTGAGTTGTTATGTAGGGAGAGAGAAGGATATCATGGATAATTGTATTTTGGTAAGGAACTTGAGAGAGTTCTTGGGGGAGAGATAGCCCTCTCGAAAGACTATCGGTTCTTCTTAGGTTCTTCTATTCGGGTACCTAACAAAGAACAGTTCACTGAGCAAGAGGTTTGGCTAGCAGTATGTGATCTTGGTACCAACAAATCCCCAGGCCCTGATGGATACACTGGCCCTGATGGATACACCGTTGAATTCTTTAAAAAATTTTGGAACATTCTCAAACTTGATATTACGAGGGTGTTCCAAGATTTTTTTAGAAATGGTGTAATCAATGCAAGCCTTAATGGAACATACATTTGCCTCATCCCAAAGAAATCTAACGCTCGCACTGTGGGGGATTATCGGCCTATTAGCCTCACCACTTGTCTTTACAAAGTTGTGGCCCGCGTTCTTTCCTCAAGACTCAAAAAGGTCCTCCCATCCACCATCTCGAAACAACAATCAGAAGGGCGACAAATCCTAGATGACTCCCTCATTGCCAACGAGACTGTGGAAGAATGGAAACGGAAGAAGCAAAGAGGGGTGATCATCAAACTTGATATAGAGAAGGCTTTTGACAAAGTAGATTGGGATTTCCTTGATGTTATCCTATGTGCCAAAGAATTCGGTGCCACATAGAGAAAGTGGATGAGAGGATGTATCTGTAATACCAATTTCTCTATCATCATCAACGGGAGACTGAGAGGTAAAATTCGTGCTACTCGGGGTCTAAGGCAAGGCGATCCTCTTTCACCTTTCCTCTTCATATTGGTGGTTGATTGCCTTAGCCATCTCCTCACACAAGCGGCCGATTTGGGTTTAATCAAGGGTTTTTCTACGGGATCTGATCCACTGCACATCCACCACCTCCAATTTGCCGATGATACGATACTCTTCTCCTTAGATGAGGATGAAGCCATCAAAAACCTTTTTCAGATTGTAAAGACCTTTGAAGAAGCATCAGGTTTAAATATCATCCTTACTAAATCTAAGATTCTTGGCCTTAATATAGAAGTGGAGCGTCTAAATTCTATTGCTACAGTTTATGATTGTAAGGTTGGATCATGGCCAAATTCCTACTTGGGTCTCCCCCTCAATGCTAATCCAAACACAGCTTCTTTTTGGGCCCCTGTGATTGAGAAAATTGAAAGGTGTCTTCATTCTTGGCAGCACTCATTCGTTTCTAATTTACCTACGTATTATCTCTCTCTTTTTGCCATGCCTAATAGGGTTGGACATTGAGAAGCTTCGCAGAAACTTTCTTTGGAGAGGTGGTGATGAATCAACAACCATGCACCTTGTCAAATGGGACAAAGTCCTGTGCCCAACTGATCAAGGAGGTCTCAGGTTACACGGACTTCAAGCCAAGAACCGAGCACTCCTTGCAAAATGGATATGGCGATTTAGAGTCGAAAAAACAGCAGTTTGGAGAAGAATCATCGAGGCTAAATACACCACAGAAGCCTTCAACACTAAGCCGGGATCCAAGTCTATAACAATTACTCGCGGACCATGGAGGAATATTTACAAACAGAGGCGCCTTATCTTTGACAGAATTGCTTCCAAAGTTAGAAATGGGGCATCTACATCCTTTTGGTATGACCATTGGCTGATTGATTCCCCATTGGCTTTAGATTTCCCTAGCCTCTTCTCCCTATCCCTTCGAAAAACAGCCTCTGACAAAGAGATATGACAAAGAGATATGGAACTCAGACCTCAATTTTTGGGATTTGGGCTACAGGCGCTTTCTCAAAGAGGAGGAAATTACAGAATGGGCAACACTTTCTAGTCAACTAGAATCCACCCACCTCCTTGATGGGGAGGACTCTTGGGTTTGGCCATTAGACAGAAATGGTCCCTTCTCCATCATTTCTCTTCTCACTGACATGGCTCGAAAGAGATCTCTCATGCACAAGCCATTTGGAAAGATCTATACCCAAAATGATGTAAACCAAATGAGAGAGAATTTTATGGATTGAAAAAACTACTCAACAAATGAAGACCGCAGCCCCTTTCATAGAAGAGGGCTAAAGACATTTAACAAGAACTAACTAATAACAGCCAACCAACTAACTAAAAACAGCCAACCAACTAACTAATAACAGCTAACCAACTAACTTCAGCCTTTAACTAATAACTAATAAAACTAATGGGTTGGTAATTACATCAGTTTCCTTCCCTCTTGAAAGAAAACTCGTCCTCGAGTTTAAATGCAGTAGAGTTAGAAGGTTGTGAACAATCTTTAATATGGAATTTTGCCTTTCCTTGTGGTTCAAAAATACTCCAATTGAAAATGTCCTTTTTAACTCATCCAAACAAAAATACTCCTTCTCGTGTCTACATTCTTGAAGTCTTCTGTGAAGGGAAGACTTTGTGGTATATTCTTGCTTCAAGCTTCTTTCAGTTGGGAGTTTTGGAAAAGAAGAAAGAAAAATTTCATGGCTGTTGTTTGGAGTTTGGTGGCAAAATACCTCAGTCTTGTATGAAACTAATTTGTTAAAATTCGTACAAACTCCAACATTGTTGCTTGAACCTTCTTGGTACCTTCTTGGCGTACAAACTCCAAGATTTTGGTTGAAGTCTTGCCGGACAGCTCTCGATTCTTGGAGCATTCTTGATTCATGAACATAATCTTGGTACCTTCTACGCTGCACAAGGTGCTGTTCTCGGAGGTTTCTTGGTCTCCGATTGACTTCTTGGACTCTTCTTGGTGGTATATGGTACCTCTCCGGCAGGTAATTAGTCCTTTGATCCTCCATCCACATTTCTTGATCCAATCTTGCAGAATTTTGAGGAGTTCTAACCGTAGCTTGCTGTAATCTCATTGCTTCGAGCTTGTCATGGATGATCTCCAAAATTTGTTTAATCTCGCCGACATCCTGCAGGATGGTTTTCACCTTTCCTTCAACCAACAGCAAGCGTGCGGTTGATGATCGTGGCAAGAGAATGGAGGCTTGCTCCACTGCTTTTTTGACGAGAGAAGAGTCACCAATGTTGATTGACTTCTTTCCCGCCATACAACCCAGAAAATCGGGATACTCTGATACCAAATCTGATGTAGCTAATCTAGCCAAGTTTGTAAGGAATGAATCTATCTCTTTATTGAAGGGCTGAAACCTATTTATAGGATTTTTAGCTTAAAAGTAAGGGTAAACAAAGTTACCACGGTAAAACTTAAAAGCCTACCAAACATAACCTAAAGCCTATTAAACATAAGCTTTAAAACAAAAGCTAATAACAGAACTTAAAGGCTACTAACGATTACATCACAAAAAGAACCAAGTTCTTCATTTGGGAACTTGCCCATAAGGGTATCAACACATCGGATAGACTGCAGCGAAGACTACCCTTCATGGTCCTGTCCCAACAGTGGTGCATCCTCTGCAAAAAAGATGGGGAATCGCCCTCCCATCTTTCGCATACTTGCTCTCTGGCCACAGATTTTTGGAACCTGATCCTCCAAGCTTTTGAATGGACAGTAGCTCTCCCCATTGACATCCAAGATCTTCTCACATCTGTTCTAGTGGGCCAAGCCAAAGGAATTATGTGGAAACACTTCATGCAAGCCTTTCTATGGACTTTTTGGAATGAAAGAAATCACAGACTCTTTCTAGACAAAGAGATGCCTTTCATCAGTATTTTTGACAACATTACTTTTCATGCTATGTCTTGGTGTAAAACATCCCCCTATTTTCATTCATATAGTATGAACTTTCTGTTAACCAATTGGAGAAGTTTCTTGTAGCTCCATTGTGGGATCCCCTTTCTTTGTAATTTCATCCATCAATGAAATTGTTTCTTATCAAAAAATTAAAAATAAATAAAAATTACTAAAGATTATTTGAAGGAATGGAAGAAATTGAAGATTGGCTTAGAAGATTCTCCACCTTCGGTTCCCTCTTCGTCAACGTAGATTTTCAATTCCTTTGGTGCTTAAGATTAGTTTTTTGAAGGGCTTCAGTTTCTCTTATGATCCAAGACTCGTCTATGCAGCTTTTTGGTCTCTTATGTCATGGTCTTTGGTTTTTATTGTTCTTATTTTGTCTGTAATGCTCCTTGTTAAGTCTCTTTTCTGTTCTCTTTCTTATTTTTTCTTTTTCTCTCACCCTCTCCGAAGTTTGTATCCTTAAACTTTTTCTCCTTTTCATATATCAATTAAAAGTTATTTTTTTGTTTTGTGAACAAGAAAAGTGTTCAATGATTTGGGAAATGAAATTTCAGCTATTTATTGGATTATCAAATCTGCCAAAAAATCTATCACGTTGTTGAAGATTTTGATACTTTATGGGAGAGAAATTTGTCTTTGAGCTAATAATTTCTCGTGCACCCTCCCTTTGATGTACCATTCTGCAATTTATTTTAACTAGAATACAGCCCATCCTCAATACTTGTAACCGTTTTTAAATAAAAATTTATGTTTCTCCACCAGTACAATTTTGGCTCACTGAGACCAAAGTTTCTGCATGGTGATAACACTTAAATTTCACATAAATATATAAAGCTCAGAGAAGCAACCATTTGTGTCATATTGACAAAAAATTAAAATTCCCAATAACATGATGGTGGTGATCAAAACTAGGAGGCAAAAACTAAAAATAATGGATAAAATCTGTTGACCTACCCATTAACCAATAGCACCACTCTATTACCTCGTGTTATTGGAACATAGTTAGTTTCCTGCACATAATACAAAATTATTTTAGAACAAGAAAGGCAGTAAAATAGAACACAGCAACTAGTCATAAAAGTTAATTCGATCTCTTTTTTTCTAACAACGAACAAGCTTTTCATTGATAATATGAACAGAAAGAAAAATGTTCAAGGACACAAACTTCCAAAGTAAGCGTAAAGAAAAAATAACCAACAAGGAACAAAGAACCAATGACCAAGACCACCAAATATAAACTACCAAGTAACACCAAGAAGACAAAAGCCAAAGAAATAACAAAAATCTGAAGAAAAAAATATAGGCTTGAAAAGCTTTCAGCTACGAAATATGCAAAATCAAAGAAGACCGCCTGCTAAAAGAAAACCAAATCAACCGTCGAGCCGCAGACTAAGGTGCTAAAAAGAACAATAACCAATAGCAATGAGCAAGATTCTCTGGACGACGAAACAAATGAATAATAACTTGACAGATGCCTCCTTTCCCAAGCTAGCAAAAACAAAAACACCAGCGGCCAAGACTCGCCTAAACCAAAACCACAGAAGCTTGAAAACCATTGCTACAAACCCTTAAGCCAAATGGAAAAGAACAGGAAAAAAACGGCCTGATAAATTCCTTCCATAACATGCTCAAACGAAAAGTTGTTTCTTGTTCATGCTCAAACGGCCTGATCAAATTCCTTTTTCTCCTTTTCATATATCAATGAAAAGTTGTTTCTTGTTCAAAAAAAAAAAGAACATGCTCAAACGATCAAGAAACTCAGAGCATCAACTCATGATTTTCACAGGTTATTTATACTTCTAGGATTGATTGGATAGTCTGACAATATTGATCACATGTTTCTGGAAGACTTTGGAAGCTTTAGGAGCAACATTCACATTTCTAAGACAATCTTTCAGAGGTGGTTTTTTAAAGGAAAAGCTAAAAAAGAAAAAGGTAAGTATGCTCTCTTCTCTATCCTCCCTATTCTCCCAGAGATGAAGTTTGGTTGAAGTAATCAATCATAGCTGGTACAATCTTTGCTTGGTTTATCTGAGGTTGATTTGTAGTACAGTTACAGATTCTTTTGTGAAATGGAAATTAGTAGTTGCCAAATTGATAACAAGTTCTTTTGCATTTGGGTTGAGAATGAAAATTTTATGCTCGAGTAGAAAATGTGGGTGCCCCTTTATCCTTTCCAATCTTTATGGCTTGAGAATCATAAATTTAAGTTGTTACAACTCCCAGTTCAATTTAAGTTTTCGCTCTTTCGAGAGTTTGTATCTTTTGAACAATTTTGTTCCTTTTCATTATTTCAATGAGAAGTTCGTATGAAAAAAAAAAGTTCCATTTTCAAATTAAGAATGTCTGCCACATAAACAATTAGCTAGACTTTTTGACAATATCATTTTTCTTGCTATGTCTGGACGTAAAGCATCTAAAGTATTTGACTCTTATAGTATGGTTTCTCTTTTGACCAACTGGAGAAGTCTCATGTAACTCCTTTGGTTTATTGGGATACACATCTCCCTCTTTTGTAATTTCACTCATCAATGAAATTGTTTCTTATAAAAAAAAAACTCAGAACCAATCATTCGTGGTTTATGGAATGGGTGATATGGCCCACTACCGGGGAAAGGAAGAATGTCCTAGTTCCTGATGGTTCTAACAAAAATGGATGGATGGGTTTTTTGAATATGCTGAAAACCTTCTCTGTGAGGAATATGGAAGAACAGATTCAGAAGCTCTTGAGGAATAAAAGGCCAAGTGCAGTGGTGGTCAAGGAAAGGATTAAGAAAGATCAGATGACAAATAATATAAAAAGTGAGGAAAAGCAGAAGACGAATTTGCTGAGGAACAGAAGATTGTATGCTGATTTGACTAAAGGGATTTAAAACATGACATATGTTGCAAAAGTTAATGAGACACAAGCTATCGAAAAGGAATGGCCAGAGAATAGAGAGTTTAACCTAGCTCAATGGGTTAAAAAAGAAGTAGATGTACTGGAAACAAATTGAGGAAATATGATGGTAGTTTCGAAATATTGTGCTCATGATGATTGAAAGGATATCTCAAAGGCCGTAAAAGACGGTTTCTCCCTCAATCCTTTCATGATTGACAAAGCCCTAATGAAAATGGAAGATGGTAGGTTGTTAAGCAAAGGTGAACTATCTGGAAAATGGAATATAGTAGGAATTTTTCTCTAAAAGTTGAGAAACGGAGTTTCGAAAAACATAGCAGCAAAGGTGAACTATCTCCAATTTATTTGCATTTTGAAAAAATATAAATTTTTATCAAAATATTGCCTACAGTAATGGAGAAGGGGGAGCAAAGAGGATGTTGATGAAGGGGTGAAGTTCTCAGAAGTTCTCGAGAAATATAGCATGTCCCAAGGAGAAGTGGAAAAACCATTCAGAAAGATATATTATACTTGAATGTCCTGCAAGATCAGGTGTCTCGTTCCTATTTATGCTTGTGTACCTCGTTAAATGTTTTCTTCCAATTTTGATAAGCAAATATAATCAAGCACAAAAACTTCTTTTTCCATTCAACAAGCTAAGAATGCATGGACTGAGAAAATTTTGACCAAACTACCAGCATACCGGTGATAATATTTGCTTAAGAACATGAGATACTATCACATCAACAGGCTGAAGGTCAGCCACAGCAGCACCAGGTTCACCATGCTGAAACATATCAGATTTCTAGACTTAAACATGAGAAATTATAAATAATAATAATAATCTTAATTAACAAAAACAAAATATGTTCAGCCCAAGTAAATTGATCTGAAGTGAAGAAAGAAAAAGTTGATCAGCAGACCCAAGAATCTTAGTTCTGTGAATTGTGTCCTCGGTCATTTTTATTAGGAAAGTGAACGTTAGCATGCAGAATAAGCACAGAAGTATTTTATCTTTAAAGATAAGATAACTCAAATAGTAACCTACAATTCCAAGACCAAGCTCCATCTTCCCTGGGCCCAAACGATCTGATGTAACCTGGCCAGGCAATGTGCAAACTGACAATGCAACTCCCATTGTTCCAATCATTTCAGCCGCATGTTTCGCTTCCATTGCAACATCTGAAAGAGAAAGCCCTGCAGCAGCAGCAGCTCCAGCAACCTGTCCACACAATTCATGGAAAAATCATATAAGCAAAAGAAATAGCAGTTCCTGACTGTGTACTTGCAAAACTGTAAATCCATCAGTTCGTCGCTTAATGTAATTATTGAGACTCAATAACACAGTATAACATCATAATAGAGGAACGACAGAAGTGTATTAGCAGGTGATTTTTTTTTTTTTTTGAACAAGATACGAAATTTTTACCCTATCCTTAATCCTCGAGAAGCTTTGATCCTACCCCTTGGTCTTCCATTAATGAAAATGGAGAAATTATTGTTTACAATACAGCCTTCAATCCACTCTATCCATTTGCAACCAAAACCTTTATGCCGAAGAACTTCCAAAACGAAACTCCAATCGACCTTGTCAAAAGCTTTTTCTAAATCAAGCTTTAAGATCCAACCTCCCTTCTTCCGAAACCTATATTCTTCCAGAATCTCATTGGCTATAAAGATAGGGTCAAGCATCTGTCTACCTTGCAAAGATGCACTTTGATTTCGAGAAACGGTCGAAGAAATGACTTTGTTGAGACTTTCAGCTAAGACTTTGGCTAGATTCTTGTAAGTAGTCATAGTGAGACTTATGGGATGAAAGTCTTTCACAAAAGACACTTTGTCTTTCTTTGGAACCAAGAATATAAAGTTTTCCTTTATTCACTCATTCAAATGACCGTTTCTATGGAGCTCTGCTCAACAAAGAATCTTTTGAAATCAGACTTCCATTGATTCCAGAATTTCAGAAAAAATTCAGCCGGAAACTCGTCTAGACTCGGGGCCTTATTGTTACCAAGTCCTTTTAGAGCTTCAAAGATAGGTAAGGGCTCTAATTAAATCATAAGGCTGACAGTTAAACCAATAACCTCACAGTTAAAGTGAGTCTGATGAAGATGGTGTCATGTGAAGATTTTTGGTTGCTTTGTTGGATTTTGTTGCATCGTTTGGAGCTTTGGTTCATTATCAGTAGTTACTCCTCCAAATTCATTATATGGGTGTTCTAAGGAAGATTGAAGATCGTCTTTTTTGTTTTTGGGTCCCTTCACAAGTGATTTTTGGTTTCTCATTTCCATTGAGTTTGTATTGCTCCTCAATGAGCTCGGCATTATCTAATTTTGTTTTTTCTTTTTCTTTCGCTGCCTAGGAGCTTGTATCCTTAATATTTTTCCTTTTCATATATCAATGAAAAGTTGTTTCTTGTAAAAAAAGAACCAACGCTATCTTTTTCTCATCACCGGACAGTGACCATCTTAAAAATCTCTTTTGTACCATCCAAACCTTTGAAGAAGCATCAGGACTGAATTCTAATCTACAAAAGACTGAATTGCTGGGTATCAACTTGATGGAAACATAATTGGATCTCTTGTCCAACCGTTTTGCCTACAAAAAAGGAACTTGGCCAAATTCTTACCTAGGTCTCCCCCTAAATGGTAAGTCTAAATGGTAAGTCTAAATCAGCTTCTTTTTGGGACCCCATCCTTGAAAAAATGAAGAAAAAGCTCAACTCTTGGGAAAGCTCCTTTAGTTCTAAAGGTGGTCGCCTTACTCTTCTACAAGCTACCTTATCCAACCTCCCAATTTATTACCTCTCTTTATTCTCCATCCCAACACAGGTCGCTAACGAGGTTGAGAAAGTCATGAGGAATTTTTTTTGGAAAGGGAGTAGCAACAAACAAGGGCAAAACCTGGTGCGATGGGATAAGATCACTCATCCCATTGAGGATGGAGGCCTCGGCATCTCCAAAATCAAGGAAAAGAATAAAGCTCTATTAGCAAAATGGATCTGGAGGTATCATACAGAAGAATCGGCCCTTTTGAGGCAAGTCATTGAAGCCAAATATGGGCCCCTCAATAGGCACAAAAGCTCCCTTCACCATTCTCTTGCTTCTGCCCATGGTCCCTAGAAATCTATATTAAAACAAAAGCAACATGTTCTGGACAGAAGCTGCTTCAAGATAGGTGATGGATCTAAAGTTCTCTTTTGGAAAGATGGATGGCTGGCCCCCGGTCCTCTATGTACTGTCTTCCCCCTCCTATTTGCTTTACACTCCTGCAAAGATGCCTTGGTGAAGGCGATGTGGTCGATAACTACAAAATCATGGGACCTCTGTTTTAGACGGAATCTCAAAGATGCAGAAATCCATGAGTGCTTAGAGCTCCATCTCCTGCTGTCTCCCATCCACATCAATCAGGGATGTGATAGAATTGTCTGGAAATTGGAACCATCTGGCCTTTTCTTCGTCAACTCCCTTCTACAATAACTACAAATCTCACAAACTACTCATGAGGAGACTATGCTCTACAAATCGATTTGGAAGGATCATTACCCAAAAAAGATCAAAGTCTTTTTATGGGAGGTCAACAGGAATGCCCTTAATACCCATGACAAGCTTCAAAAGAAGTTGCAGCATATGTGTCTTTCACCCCAGTGGTGTGTGCTTTGTAAAAAACAAGAAGAATCCTTGGGCCACACTTTTGTTTCCTGTGAATACACAGCAAAGCTATGGGCCTCTATTCTTTCATCCTTCGATTGGCCTATAGTCCTACACACGGATCTTTGTTCTCTCCTAGCATCCACTCTTCTGGAGCACCCTTTCACCAGTGAAGCAGGAATCCTATGGAAGCATTTTGTTAGGGCGCTGCTCTGGTCGACATGGTTAGAAAGGAATCGCCGGATCTTCTTAGGAAAGGAGCTTTCTGTTGGCATCGTTTTTGAAGCTATAGTGTCTATGGTTGTATCTTGGTGCAAATGTTCTCCTATCTTTAAACACTATAGCTTTGTTTCTCTTTTAACCAACTTGAGAGCTTTTTTGTAACTCCCTTGGTTTGGGATCTTCCCCTTTTGTATTCCTTTTCCATTTCATTACATTAATGAAATCTGTTTCTTTTCCAAAAAAAGAAAAAAACCCCTCACAGTTAAACTAATTCATAACCGTTAATTATCTGACTGCTTTAAAAAGCTGCCATTTCTTTCTATGGTAATATCCTAATGATAAGTTTAGCCCAAATAAAAGAAAAGTCTCATTTACATGAATAACCCTACATCAGTTTTCCCTATAAGTAGCTTTTTTCTTCCATATAAGAAGACCATATACTCAAAGCTTCTCAATGGTGTACTCTTTCTCACTTATTTGCAAATTACTCTCCTTCTATGATTTGTTCTAATTGGGAGGCTTTTGTAACTCCTCAATAGTTTCAGCTTTTGTTTCTTTGTTACTTATATATTACTTTTTTTTTTATGTTTTTTCACTCCTTCAAGGTTTGTATCTTTTGGACAATTTTGATCCTTTTCATTGTGAATGAAAAGTTCGTATCTTGTTCGAGCAAAAAAAAAAACGACCTTGTATTACGTTTACAAAGGAGAAATATATTATTTTATTCTTCACAATTCTAATCAGGGCCAAAAGGAAAAACTAATGAGATATTTCATATCTTTGCTCAGGCTATTTTACTTGAACATTTAAAGTAAAAAGGGAATTATTTCTTAATCTTGCTACCATTAACCTACATGGGAATGATTCCAAACTATATATAATATATATGAGAGAGAGAGCCAACCTTGTGAACAAGTACAGTCCCGGCCAAACCTCTACGGCCAGCTATACCTCTAGGTGGAGGCAAAGCACAATCGTCTCCAACAATAACAGTCTTTGAGGTCAAACAAAAATGGTTACTAAAAATTTTATTACCATGTTTTACTACATTAGAAGAAAAATGGGACAATTTACCTCTACTTTATATCCTTCCGATTTTGCTTGCTCAGCAGCCAAACCAAAATTCAAACGATCACCAGTATAATTCTATGAACATTTATATCAAAGCAATTCGTATTCAGGTGCAAAGCGAAAATGTTCACAATTACGCAACAAGATTTCTGAGTGAGGGCACAAGATAGTGATATATATTCAAAGAATGATTCCAAAAATAAAAAAATCAGTTTGTTTGTCATTTCAGACCTTCACGATGAGAAGACATCCCATAGGTCCAGTTACAGCTCGAATTCCCTGAAGTTTAATTACTTTAAATCAAAGTCATGCTAAATAATAACATGATGGCAGAAAAATGCTAATACATGCAATTAAATAGCCAAGAAACATACAGCCAGAATCGAATCAACCGGTGGAGAGGCAAAAACATCACCACAAATAGCTGCTGTCAGCATTCCTTCCCCAACAAATCCAGCATGTGCTGGCTCATGTCCACTTCCACCACCTGTATCATGAAATGAAGAATAAGCAAATTAGTATCATAGCGATAAATAATTATATTAAGAGACAGTAAATGTACTTCCATGTTTCATTATAAAAGTTTCATTTGCTTGGATAAAAAGAAATAATCCTTGGTAACAGAGAGGAGATTTGGAAAAGATATTCTTTCTCGTGCTCTTTCTCTCTCCTCTGTCCCTACGATTTCTTTAACTTGAGATTTGATGGTTGTCAAAAGCTATAAAAAAATAACAATAATAATAATAAATAAATAGGCCTAGCAACATGCCCTCCTCCCTTGGATCCAAATCATTTTGCATCTCGTAAACGATACAAGGGAAGAAGATGATGAAGCAAGGCCCTAACCTTTCGTGAAATAGACTTTATTTGAAGTTTGAAAGGTGGAATAAAATTTTGCTCACCACAACAAAAGTCAATCCTTCTTTTTTTTTTACAAGAAATGAACTTTTCATTGATTAATGAAAAATTACAAAAGTGCTAAAAGATACAAACTTCTGTAGGAGTGAGAAAAATAAATAAAACAGTAAAACTATCTAAAAACAAAAGCTTCCCATGAAGAACAAATAATGCTAACAGAGTAGTCCTTAAAAAGATGAGAAATCGAACACCATCGAGATACTTTGAACTTAGTTAATCAGAAACAGTCAAGCCAATCCCTTCTCTTGTCTTCAAAGATTATTTGGTTTCTTTTTAACCAAATTTTTGGAAGTATAATTTTAACCGCATTGCCCATAATAATGGTTTTTTCAACTATAGACTTGACTCAATCATTACAACTTGGAAAGATTTTGACCTTAGTTCTCTTCAGCTTGGAATACTTTCTCCTCCGTTTTTATTCTTTCAATTAATCGGTGAATGTTATTTCATATAAGAAAAAAGTATACACTATTAGTATTTAGAAATACAAACCTGATATTATGGCAACTTTGTTGTATGTTGCACCTGAAACATCAGCTCGTAAAACAACTTTCACCTGTATTACCATAGAAGGACTAGTCAAAATTAGTCTTTTATTTTTACTTTTTTTTTACTCAAGTCAAAATTAGTCTTGCTATTACCAAATACCATTTCCAATGGAATATAGGGTAGACAAACATAATTACCTTAGGAAAACCATCCAAGTACTGTAATCCAGAATATGTTTCCACCAAACCTTCAATAAATTCTGTCACCACATCTGATATGTATCCATGTAACATAAACAGTTAAAAGTAGCCTTGCTAATCAAGGAAAAGTTTCATATGTCTGCTCCTCGAATAGGTGAAGTGAAATATCATACGTCCACTTATATCTTTATTATATAACATTGTGTTGCTTAATTTTCTTTTATAAGAAGAAATATTCCATTGGAGAGGGGGAAAAAGGGAAATGTAAGGGATGGGTCCCTGCTCTTTCAGCACATCTAATAAGGTTAAGAAATAAATATTCATGAAATAAATAAAATATGAGAGAGGAGAAAAAGAAGCTATAGTTCAATTCTCGTCATTTCATAGACTCTATAGAGTCTAAAGACAGGGAAAAGCATATACTAAGAAATCTTCCCTCTCCAACTATCATTCCAAGATCCAATCTAGCTGTTCTCCAAAATAAATTTGATAGAGGAGATGAAAATCTCTAAATCTTGGAAATTTGATTCCATGGGCATGTAGCCTTTACCCTAGTTCCAATCAATGAATAGGTAGGCTTTAATTATGGGCAACAGGTTTTTTGTTGGTTCCACTTTGCAGCAGTTTTGAGGGTTGAGATATTATAGTTTTCTTGTCTTCTCTTGGTGGAAGGGAGGTTTCAGATTCTTTACTTCTCCATTTTGGCGATCAGTTTGTGTTAAAAGGATTGTTTTGGTTTCCTCCTCAGCAGTCAATCCTTTTGAATTGACAAGTTTTATTGATGAAAGTTTTTTAGCATCTATTCTTGGGCTTCATATCTCATGTATTTCATGGGTTTTTGGTTTCTATGTTTTGGTTGTTTTTCTTATTCTTTTTTCGCTTCCTCTGGGAGTTTGTATCCTTGAACTTTTTTCTTCCTTTTCATATTATCAATGAAAAGTTCGTTTCTCGTTAAAAAAATTAAATTAAAAAAAGGCCAATATTTATGCTAACCAAATCGAGAATTCCAAAAACTCCAGAGGTTTGACATTGGATCTAGAGAACAATCTCTGAAGTTCCAGAAATATAATGATGCTTAATATTTCGGAAGAAAACAATAGAAGATGGCACAGCTCGAGAAAAAAATAAAAATTCTTAAAAGCGGGTAAAACTTAAATAAGCAAGAGACATCTCTATAATCACAACCAGGTGAAGCAAACAGAAAGCAATAGAAAAATAAAAAATAACTCTAGCGTATCTTTCTAACATTCTTATTCTTTCGTTTATTTGCGTGCATGTATAGGACTGCAACATCGTCTCAGCCCTTTCATCGAATACAGGTGTGGAGCTAATGGAAGAAGGATGGCGTTCTACCTTTGTTGATCGGATGACGGAACCCCAAAAAAGGACTGATGATGAGAAATAAGTTAATAGAATTTCAGGTCCTCGCAAACTAATAGTATGTGTAAGCCAGTAGATTAGAGGTCGGTTAACACATTTTATTTTCTATCTGCTTCTTCCAGAGTATATATTTGATATGCAATTATAATTCGAGATGAAGCATAGATAGAGAATACAAATAGGTAAAACTGTGGAACATAGCGGCGGATATAGACAAGTAGAATCTTCTTCGGTTATCCTTTCTCAATACTATGTGAGGAAACAAACAGAAAGTCAAACGGACGAAGCCGGTGATAGATAGATATTGGAAGGGAAAATATCAGCTGGATAAACAATGCCGATCAGGAAACTGACCATCGGGCTTGTTGATGAGCTTCTTCCCTTGGAAAGCCATGCCAGCAACAGCAAGTTACAGAGGCCCCCTTGGCTCTGTCAACCTTTTAATTTGGGAGCTCCAGACCTCGAGGCTATTCTTTTTCGGGGGTTTCTTCTCCCCCTAATCGCGTCCAGTGGGTGGACTGACCACTTTTTTACAGGGGCATCTCTAGTTGGAACTGTTCAACATTTTTTTTTTATTATCTTGTTTCAATTTTTTTTTTTTTTGGACAGGTAATAAATTGTTTAACTTGATAAAACACGTTATTGTAATCTATAAAACCTCACCGGATAACTTTCATTCCTCGTTCAATAAATAATTTTAAATTAATGTAATTAAATTTATTTCTTGGGACTTTTGCGGTAAGTGGAAACTTAAAATTACTCCGGTTGGGACTTGAAATTGGTAAAAGAATGATTTCAATACTCCTTAAAGAGGTTAATTATTTCAAATTTCTAATTGCTTTTGAAATTGAATAGATTTCAGATCATTCAAATTAAAATTTATTATTTAAATATACATAAAAATATAATATAATATAATATTTTATTATTATGCTCTTGTAATTAGCATTATACTATGTTAATACTAATATAATATTTTAATGTAAAATAGTATTGTTAGCTACATTATTTTATCAAATCAACTCAATAAATTAAAATTGTTCAATGAAATTGTTTAAAAATGTTAGATGTATCATAAAACTTAAAGTCAAATTATTTTAAATTTCAAACAAAATAATTAATATTTGTATTATAATTAAAAATAACTTCAGCCCTTAGTCAAAATTTGCTAGTTATTTGTCCATTTATTTACTTTCTTATTATCACGACTCCTACTCCTTGGTATTTCTAAAAAAATACACGGTCCGTGATAAGAGAAAAACATAGGAATTAAAGTAAACAAATATATAGTAAAACTCAATAACTAAGTTCAGTTGTAAAAATAATTACTATAATGCTTTAGAAAAACTCAAAAGGTATTTTAAACAAGACTACCATCTCTTTTATTTTTTTGGACCTTGTTATCAAATTTGAAATAGAAGAAATAAATTTTGTTTACCTTGTTATCAAAATTGAGCTAGAAGAAATAAATTTTGATAAAGAAGACATGCAAATCGAAATGTAAAAAACAAAATAAATAAAATAAAAAACCAATAACTTCTTATCAAACAGTAAACTGTATTAAATAAACAAAATAAATAAAATAAAAAACCAATAACTTCTTATCAAACAATAAATTGTATTAAATATTACATACGTGTACGACAGAGTATGATAAATTTGAAATTAAATTGGTTTTAATTTCAAACCCTATCAAACCACCTAGCAGGGTTTATAATTATTCTTGCAAGTTTTTTTAGTTATCTTGTTTTAGTGTGATTTTTTTGGTACAAAATACGCGAGGTTGGATATTCAAATTCAAATACTTTTTTTTTTAATGATACTCGTGTTGGCTTATGTCTGTTACTTTGAGGAAAATTGTTCTTCCATAAGGAGACCTTGTATTTCTTAAAAAAATGGAAAAAAAAACAAATAGATACCAAAATGTGGCACAATAATAAAAAGACATAATAAATAGTTTTAATTTATTAAGTTGATTTGACGGGATAAGTAATTTCATTTTCACGTGTAGTTTTTCAAAATATCAATAATTGGAATGAATTCTGTTTGTATTATCTTGAATTCATCATCATTTACAAAATAAGTCATGGGCTATTTATAGGAAAGTGTATTTGTACTAGGCCCATTAACAGAATTATAAATTAGGCCCATATGTTACAAACAACAGAACTGAAACCCAATTTTAGTGATTGGTTTTAACTAGACATTGAGCTTGATTTTCAAAATCTGAAATCGTGCCGATGATAAAGGCTTTGTGAGGGCGTCCGCAGATTTGCGCAAGAGAGGGAAGATGTTGTACACGAAGTTTGCCATAAATCACAAGATCTCGAATGAAGTAGATATCAATTTCTACGTGCTTCGTTCGTGAATGGATAATCGGATTGGCATTGAGATGGACTGAGCTAAGATTATCACACCAGAGAATCGATGGAGTAGGGATCGGAATTCTCAACTCCGAGAACAATGTTTTCAACCAAATCAATTCTGAGGCAGCAAGGGCAAGAGCACGATATTCTGCTTCTGTGCTTGAACGTGAAATTATTGCTTGTTTCTTAGATCCCCATGATATAGGATTATTACCTAAGTAAATGCAAAATCCGGATGTTGATTTTCTATCATCAGGGTCGGAAGCCCAATCTGCGTTTGAGTATCCTTGAAGAGGATAATACGAGGAATGTTTTTTTAATAATGCTTTATTACAAACTTATTTCAAATATATATCAGTTCCCAAACTATTTCCAGAATAATGTTTGGAAAATTATAGGTCATTCGACCTCTGGCACATCATAATTTTTGAGTTGCATGGCACCTTGCTGGCGTTGTGTGTGTGTGTGAGTGTTTTTTTTTTCAATTATGGCATGTTCAGAGACGACATATGCTAAAATCGTATTAATCTATCACTCTGGTTTAGTGGTTGTAGCAGAGACTTGAACCTAAGACATGTAGCTATTAAACCAGATACACAACCCCTATACCATAGTGGTAGTTTAATACAATTGATATATGTCGTTTCTTCAAGAGACGACGTACCATAATTAAAAAAAAAAAACATGGCGCAAGGCACCATGCAACTCGAACATTGTGATGTGGAGAGACGACCTATAATTCTCAAACATTATCCTTGGAAATAATTTGGGGTTGATATATATTTGGAATAAGTTTTTAATAAAGCATTATTAAAAAAATTTCCAAATGATACGAACCCGCACATGCAAGGATCACAATGGACTCAGAGTCCACCACACCATCAAACCTTATTAGTGACTGCTTTCGTGTGTATCAAGATAGTCGTCCGATTACAATTTAAAGTTTTTTAAAAATTAGACGTAATGTCAATGGAGTGCCACATCATTAGATCGTCTCTAAGAGAAGATCAAATGCTAATGTGTTTTATCTATTTTCAAGTATTATTCTTTTTTGTTAATGATATATTTTTTAATAAATTTTACGAAAATATATTATTAAAAAAGCATCCCCACAAAATTGATGGAATAATTAGTAATCAAAATTTAAAGATTTTTTTTGAATATTATATATATATTTATTTAGACAACATGCAAGAGCAAAGATTTGAAACCTTTAGTTAAATATTGTTGATATTAGATTTTGATTCATATAACGATTGGTGCGTTAAATATCGTTGAGATTAGATTTTGATTCATACAACGATTGGAGTGTTAGTGGTGAAAATACTTTATTGTCCTTTTAAAAAAATTCCTAAATCTTCTCAAAATTGAAACCTCCATCACGTGAAACCCCAAAACTTTCCACCCTCCCTCTCCATCACGCACGCACGCCTCCTCCAAACGACCCCTTTCTTCCGGCGACCCATTTTACCTCCTTCCATCGCTTCCGGTGACTTACGGTGGCGGACTTCTAGACGGACAGAGGCGACGGCGGCAAAATCTCAGGCGACGATCACAGCGTATGTCCGGCAACAATCGCCAAATCTCCCAGTCGCGAACAACGGCGAAACGAGTAGTCAACAGTGGCGAACTCCAGCGAGCTTGATTCAAGCAACGGCGGCAAGCTCTGACAGCTCTTCAAACTGCGTTCTTACTCCGTAACTTAAGCCGAACACTGTTTTAAATTTTCTTCGTTGCTTTAATTTTCTTCTTCTTCCAAGTGTTTTCAGGTTTGTAGTTTGAGTTTTATTCTTCCTGGCTTGATTTTTTTTGGATTGATTTTGGCATTGCAAGAAAAAAAAACAGAATGCTAAAAAGTCACTGGTCTCACATTTTTCGTGTTTTACTTGGACTTTTTTGGTTTATTCTAACCCATTTTGAACATTTTAGTGTTATTAAATGACTTTGAACTTGTGCTTTTCTGACTTGTTTCTTGATTTTTGCATTGCAAGAAAAAAAATACAGAATGTTAAATAGTGGCCTCGCATTTTTCTTGTTTTGATTCTACTCTTTTGATTTATTTCAAGCCATTTAAAACATCTTAGTGCTATTCAATGACTTTGAACTCGTGCTTTCATGGCTTGTTGCTGATTTTGGCATTGCAAGAAAAAGAACAGATTAGGCTGAATCGATTGCAATATAGTGCAAGAAAAAAAAAACAGAATGCACATTTTTTGTTCAATTACATGCAAGGTTTTTTAGCCTCATCCATGCATTTTGATCTTCTTATATATGGTCTATGTTCTACTTAGAAGTTTTGTAGGGTTACCCAATTGCACGATCAAATACGGGTGAAATCCTAGCTTTTTGAAATCCAAGAGATATGGAGAAGAAAGGTTCACTTTCTCATCGCTGTTCCAAGAACAATGGTTCAAGCGATCCTAATAGAGAACAAAGTTTGAAGCGGAGAAAGGTAAATTCTTCATGGAGATCCAACGTTTGTTTAATTTTTTTTTTTTACTATTATTTGCAAATTTTATACAATTTGGGAACTTATGATGCTTCCTTGACTATAACATAGATACTTGAGCAGAAAAGAATCGCTGATCAACTCGTTGACGTTGCTTGTTCGGAAAAGGACCATCTTTCACCTTTTCCGTCCTTCCAACACTACAACCACGATGGTATGCATATTATTATGCTGTATCTAAACATCACTAAGCCATCTAAGTTTAATATTGATTGATTAGTTCGTGAATTGTTTAAAAGGAATTGCTCACCTTATTGTTATGATTGGCCTCACAAAAGCCCCTGCTTGTAATTTACAAGGGCAAACATACATAATTCTTTCACGCACTGGATATTTGCATGTATAGAAAATTCATTTTTAAAGAGTTAATTACAAACCACTCCATGCGTTTTGCTTATATTATTATTATTTTTTTTAATGAGAGAATAGAGATACCTATTTCATTGATAGTATGAAAATACAAAGTAGAGAAGGGACCCATGAAGATGAGTTACAAAAATGCCCTCCAATTTATCAAGGTGTCATTTAAAATGTAGTTAGAAAATGAAGTAAAGTGACATTTACGCCAATGGAGAGCCATTACCAAGACCATTTAAGAAGTTGCTGTAGGATTGGGATTCGTCATTAAAAGATGTATTGTTCCTTTCCCTCCATAAAAACCAAATAAAGGCTCTAATAAGCAAAGACCATAAGATCTCTTTATCTTTTGTGAATGAATGTCCCTCAAAAGAGGCTTGGAGATGGCCAGTGATGTTCACTTGAATAGGAGTCTGCCATCCAAAAGTCTCTACCAAGAAATTCCAAAACCTGCTAGCAAATCCGCAAGAAACAATTAGGTGATCTTATGATTCCGCTTCATTCAAACACATAACGCAACAACTGGGAGAGATGGTTAGAGAGGGGAGTCTTCTTTGTAGTTTATCTTGTGTATTTATAGCCTGATAATTGAGTTTCAATAAAAGAAATTGGACTTTTTTGGGATATTTCTCATTCCAAATTAACTCAAACGAGAGAGGTGGCTGGGGGGCCTGTTTGGAGATAAGGTCTTTGAGCATGTTCTTAGAACTCGAAGATGTAGCTTGGATTGATGATTTGTCATAAGACAGTGATCCTTTCTTGAAGGTACTGTCTGTCCATCACCTGCATTCTTCCTTTGATATTGAAATTTGAACTTGTTCGCTTGTTGATTCCGATGTCCTTACGCATTGCACTGCTGGTTCTTGTTATTTAAAGAGTTCAATCTCTCCTGGGTTTTCAGCGACATAGCAGTGGATAATATCCTTCAATTACTCCTAGGCCCAATTCTATCTTCTCAAAGTAGCTTGCTGTGGTCAAATGGTGTCAAAGCCTTGCTCTACGAGCTTTGGTACGAAAGAAATCTCAGAATTTTTAAGGATCGTCGCAAATCTCCACTGGATCGTTTTAGTTTGGCTAAATTCAAATCCTCACAGTGGAGCTCTTTATCACCTTTGTTCAAAAACTTTTCTCCCTCACTTATTTGTTTCAATTGGGGAGCTTTTACCTTATCTCTTAATGTTTAAGATTATCTTGTTCTTTTCCATTCACTTGTAATTTTCTTTTATTTTCACTCTTTCGAGAGTTTGTATCTTTGAACATTGTCATTCCTTTTCATTAATTCAATGAGAAGTTTGTTTCTTGTTCAAAAAACAAAAAAAAAAAAAACTTGTTCGCTTGTTGATCTTCCACATTCACGGCCGTTGCAATTGCTTCACTCAAATATCCAATCGGTTGTAGTTGAAGTTTTTCTTTAATGTCTGCATGCAAGCCACTAATAAATCTTGCTACCTGGTATTGTTCATTTTCACCCAGATTAGTCCTTGCGCCCAGGCAGCAAAATTCCTCCATATATTCTGCAATGGATCGAGTCCCCCGTTTGCAACTTTGATACTGATTCTATAATATCTGTTCATAGTTAATAGGAAAAAATTTAGCTCTCATTAGTTTTTTCATTTTCTCCCATGTACGGATAGGAGCCTTGCCAAAGCGTTGGTGGTTTGTTTCAAGCTGCTCCCACCACGCCGATGCTCCACTTTTCAATTTGAAAGCGACTAGCTTGACCTTTTTGTCATCCGGCGTACTCATATAACTAAAGAAACTTTCGACGTTTTTTATCCATTCTAGAAATCCTTCGATATCCATTTTCCCATTGAATCTAGGTAGATCAATTTTCATTTTGTACTCATTTTGTTCTATGTGGTAGTGGTTGTTGCGCCTATTCTGCCTCTTGCCATTTCCCCAAATCTGCAACTCGTCTTCGTCGCTTGAAGAGTCGTCCTGGAAATCTTGTCGCCGATGAAAACGACCAAGTCGTCGATTGTTGGTAGTGTCTCCTTACCAATCGTAATTTCTTCCAGGGATAAAACCAGGTTCTTCAAATTGTCTTGGGACAAGGCGAGGCAAATCTTGGATTTGTTCACCCTGCAGTTCCTAATTTCGCCTAGGAATAGGGTGGGGTTCTTGATGTAATCTTGGAGCTGGTTGCTGCGCATCAAAGTCGATCCTGATCCCCTGTTCCCTTCCATGATTCAATCTTGGTTGGTCTTGGTGCAGGTGAAGAGAATCCAACTTATCCACAATTACGCTCAATATTTGGTGAATCTCTACCACATTCCACTGGAGGTTTTCAACAGCCCCCTCAACCATCTTCAGTCAGGTGGTTGTGATCATGGAGAGAGAACGGCGGCATCTTTTGTCTCTTTTCCGGCAGCGATAAATCTCCCACGGGAGGAACAAGTTTTTTACCCGCCATTTCAAAAGCCCAAGATTCTTGGTGCTTTGATTTTTTATTTTATGAGAAACAATGCTTTCATTGAGAAAAATGAAAAGAGATACAGAAAGAACGAAAGAGGGCCTACAAAAAGACAACCCTGAGAGAGGAAGTCCCCTAAAGAAAAGGACTCCAATCCAAAAGAATAAGGCCTAACGGATAATTACAAAAGACCTTAGAAACCGAGCCCTATAAAGACGTATTATTTCTAATGAGATCCCATACATAATCCATAGATTTCTCCTATCACGAAAGGGAGGGTATAACAGAACCTCCTCTTACATGCCCATACACTCCCTAGCACGAACCCAAGACATCCCAAAACACGTAAAGAAACAACGCCATAAATCCTGCCCAAACTGACAGGTCCACAACAAGTGCTCAAGGTCTTCCGAGACATTCCTGCAGAGAGCACACCACTGCGGGCCCAAGCAAAAGGAAGAGATTTTTGGTCCTTTGATACCAACTTGGTGTAAACCAAATGAGAGAAGAAATGTTTTATTGGATGGAATGCTTAAAATTAGAGAAGAGTCTCCTATTCATAGGCAAATAGGCTACGACTAAAGAGTTTAGCTAAGCCAACTAACTCTTAACAGACTAACAACTTAAACTCTAACTAACTTGTATAGGGTTAGTTACATCAAAAGAATTTTCTAAAAATATGTTGTTGGGAATCATTTGCTGTAGCCATTTGTGTTCTAAAGAAGTTGGAGAAATAGGTCTTAATATTTGTGATGGGGCCAACCATTCTGATATCTCCTCTTCTTTGAGAGGTCTATGAAAGTAGTAGTCCCAAGAGGAGGTGGTGCGGCACCAAAAATACATACCAGTGAATCCTTCCTCGTCCATATAGCAAACAGACGAGGGAACTCATCTGCCAATGAATAATCAGAGGCCTATTTATCATTCCAGGAGTTTATCGAGATCCCATTACCAATTTTGCACCTGGCCCTATTGCTCTCTGTGTTGTTTTAAGGACTATTCTTTTACTACAATGTCTTCTTCTTGGGAAGCCTTTTTAGAGCTTTAGCTGTTTATCTTATCTTACGCCTTCTCTATTTTCTTGCATCTCATCTTTTCCATTCCTTAAAAAATTTGTATCTTTTGAACATCTACAGTTCTTTTCATGTATATTAATGCAAGGTTTGTTTCTCATTCAAAAAAAAAAAAAATCCAGCAATTATGACAGAGATGTGAGAGATCATGGAGTTCCTGCAAAAAAGGTCTAGTGATTGCTCGAGTTGGGCCATATACTATTGAGACCCAAAAAGAGAAATCATCAGCCATAGAGAAGTTAATCAAGAGAAGTGAAAACACCTTCTATAACTTCCTTAATAGGGAAATTGTCATTCTGGAGGATGAGAATAGCCTTGAGCTTGGTGTGTCTAAAGATGCCCAGTGATACCATGTGCACTCCAAAGAGATTTGACTGACAGATGATCAGTATGTCTGAGTTTAGTTTCCTGGAGGATCGCTAAGTTTGGATTAATTTGGGAGACGACTTGTGTTATCAGGGCTCGTTTTTTTCTGGAGCCCAACCCTCTTACAAAGAGAGATACTTCATATAAGCATCATTTAACCCCACAGAAAGTTGTTTCTTTTTGTAGCTGATAGTTGTGTGTAGGTTCTTTTGTAGACAATCTAATAGGTTTCTTCTTCTTGCTATTAGGTTTTAGGTGCATGGTGGAGACAAGCTGCTATATATTTTCGAATGCTAGTGGGTGTAAAGGGTTTCTTTGGATTTTTCCTCCTTCATATCTTATGTTTCAAAGTTTTAGATGGCGATGGGCGTGGGAGAAAGGATAATTTGTTTATGCAAGTCTTTCGTGATAGCTAGGCTATTTTGACTATCAGGAGATTGTTGTGGGCTCATAAATGTATCAACCTGGTGAGGCTTGGGTACCCTGTTCTCAGTCAATGCAAATGGGCTTCTTGGATGTTCTTGTGCTTGGACAGGGATATCTCTGAAAAGAATGTTAAGTGGGCCTTTCAAGTTTATGGGCGATAAAGGAGAAGGTTTGGATGGGCCTGCATCTTGGGTTGGGTATTTGCTTGGGAGAGGGCTAGAGAAACAAGCTTTTGGGCCTGCATCATGTTAGTGGCACGTGCGTAGAGATGTGGTTTGCTTTTGGTGAGAGAAGATCTTGCTTTTGGTGAGAGAAGATCTGACCCTTAACTTTTAAAGGGTGGAAATGTTTTTTCGCAATTTCCTATTCGTTTTGTCCATCAAAGCATCAAAGAGGAAAGGAATTGTACCTTGGTCAAGGTTTCCAGCGCCGTTTGACTTTTGTGCCACCATTTGATGATTGTTGTCAGCATCATCTGGTTGCGGGTTAGTCTTTATGGATTTTGCTTCCCTTTTCGTGACGGTTCTACTTTGGTTGCCTGTTGATGAACGTGTGCTAACTCCTCAGTTGTACGGTCATCGATTCTAGCAAAGTTTCCCTAAGTATCCATGGACTCTGGCAATTCTTCCGATACAGTTTCCCGTGGAAAAGAATGGGTCTATTCTTACTTTTACCAACTCTTTTTGCTCAGGTGTCCTTGAATTAAATTTCTGCTGGTAAGAATCCCAAATGATTCTCTTTCACTCTAATCTTCATCTCCATTAGGTCATGGAGTATGGTAGCCTTCTGCACTTTCTCAATCAGACTACTGCATCATTCTCCTATGAGGTTCATCACTTTTGGATCCAGAGATAAAGGGGAAGGTTGAAGACTTTTATCCATACACCATATGATCGAATGAATTTGTCTTTCTTAAATACTTTAGCACACCACTTATCCAACTTGAGTTCAAAGGGTCCACCTTCTTCTATCCTTCTTGAAGACAAAACAATCTTGCTGGTTCCTTATTTTCACATCTGAGGATACCTTTGGTTAGAAGGGATTGATGGAGCACAGCTCACTTGTGTTGCTTTGTAGAACTCTTAGAATTTTGTAGAATGAAGAGTTGTACAGCTTCGACAAGATTTCGAAAGAGAAGTACCATTCGTAGTGGGCCCAAGAACTCTTCCTCTGTATGACAATGTGTAGCTTCCAATTAAATAATTCAGGTTTGTCTGGGGTTTGATTTTGCTTCCTATCCATCTTTTTGGCAGTATTAAGAGGCTCTTTAGTGCTGCTAGTGTCCTTCGAGGTGCCAGGTTTGTTGGAGTATTAATGGTTGTAGGAGCTCTATAGACCACGTCTTTATAAGATTCTTTATTCGTGGCAGGGTGGTTGCACACACTATCTTTTTTCCTTTTGTCAAGGAAGCCTCTGGTAAGGGTTGAGAAAGCCCTCCAACCTGTTTTCTGATTCTTGGATGGTATCATAATGCAACTTTTTCATCCATTGTTGTTTAGCTTATGTACTTTTGCAAGATAACATCTTCTATTGCTAGTCTTCTCCACCAAAATGATGTTGTCATCACCTTTTCTCTCTTTGATGAATTTTCACGTGAGAGGGAAATCGACAAGGGAGTTGATAGCTTACTCTAGCCATTGGAGTGTGTCCCAGGTCAAGGAGGCCAAGAAGGTGACATTCTTTCCAACCTTTGTGATTCTTGCTCTACTGTTTGCGTATTTTGGGTTGACATTAATGGAGGAGGGTTTTCGGTCGACTGTTACTTTTCTTTTGTCGTAGTCCCAATTCGTCATAGTGATGTTAACGGCAGGAGGAGACAGATGGCTGTTAGAAGGAGGGAAAGGCATGGCGGATAGTGGGGAAAGGGGGGGGGGGGGGGAGAGAGAGAGAGAGAAAACATGGTTATCACCATCTTGTATTCTATCTAAAAATCTGGAATCAGTACATGTGGCTTATTACAAGTGTATAACAGTTGTCCAAACTAATTAATTGAAGGGTATGATTGAACAACCCATGAAGCAGAAGAATGGTTTAAAAATTTTCAAAACATAGAGGTAAAGGTAATATTTACAACAAAGCACAAGTGTGTGTGTAATTTAGAATTACGCTCCTTTTAATGCATTTGTTTGTTAAATGGGTTCAATTAAGCAGATGGACTTTGGGATGGTATCAAACACACAGGGTTAGTTTGTACTCAGGATTTGGAGTATAAGCAACAAGAAATAAAAATATCAAATGGTTCTTTCCATCTACATAAACTTTAGGACACCACTTGCTTTTATAAACTTAATCGCGCATGCACATGTCTGCACCTACTTTAACGAAGTATATGGACAGAGATTTGCAAGGCTTCTTGATTTTTGGATATAATGAGTTACGACTTCAGATCATGGTATAAAGCACGGAATTTTTCTTTTTTGAGTTCATTGGGTATATGAGCTTATATTCACCTTAGTTTGGATGGTTTGCATAAGTAGGATTACCATTACATGGTTTGTTCTGTTTGGGCCATTCTTTTGATTTCCCTGCAACTACTGTCTTTAGATATTTTTGAGGTGTAAACATATGCTGCATATATAATGGGATGCCTATGTTTCTTTCATTTCCAGGTCTGTCTTTATGCCTGCAATCAGGACGTGGCAATAAACTTTCTTATTCTGTTAAGAAATACATTCAAAAGCTCCTCAAGGTAACAAATGGACTAAAATCTCGTATTTCTATTGTAATCATCTTAATTTAGGGAAATGTTGCGAGCTCTTATTAATTCGTGGGTTTAAAAACCGTTCACTTTATTTTCTAAGATAAACATGGAGGGGCCATACGGATCCCAGTGGCCAACTGAAGAGAAGGTGAAGTACAGGGAAATAGTTTCAACACAAGCACGTTATATATTTGTGCATGAGTCTTCAAATGCTAGTGCCAATGGGGTGCCTTCAAAATCAGATGCAGAGAAGACAACTACTACTTCAAATAAAAAGGATCTCATGGTTGCATTTGTACACTTTCGATTTATTGTAGAAGAAATGATACCTGTGCTTTATGTGTATGAACTGCAGATTGAGCCTCGTTTCCAAGGGAGAGGACTGGGGACTTTCTTAATGGATTTAGTTGAGCTTATTGCTCGCAAGGTTCTCTGTTCTGCTTTTTCTTTGCTTTCTCATGTTCACTAACATAGATACACTGTACAAATATTGTTTCAAACTAGACTTTAAACTCTGAAAAACTTACACAGCTTGATTTTTTTACGTTAATTTAATTATTTTCACCATATTGTGCTTATATCTTCTGCTAATCATTCTAGGATGCTTCTTTTATCAAATCATTCCTCTAATTTTGATGTTAATTTTTATAGAACTGCATGGGCGCTGTGGTTTTCACTGTTCAAAAAGCAAACTCCAAAGCTTTGAATTTCTACAAAAGCAAGCTGCGGTAAATATCTGACTCAGATTCTTTGGTGGTGTTTTCGTTGTTGAACTGTTTTTCTAGAACCAATTCTTTTAGTTTCAGCTAACTTATTTTCTCCAATATAATACGAGTTGGACTCTTTTATTATTGTTATTTTGGGGTGGTGGTTCTTCCTAGTTTCATTATCGAAGTTTGAAGGTTTGTACCAATACTTTTTTCTTTATAAGTGAACATAAAGTGATTAATATTATTAGGGGCATAAGTAGGTTAGTTCGTCTTAGTTTTTGGCCAATAATGATGCAGAACCTAATTATTGTTTTAAGAAAAACAGTAAAACAAATTTCTGGAAAATCAAACTATTTGCTTAGGCAAAACCCCAACCAACCAAAGCCAACATAATCTTTCAAAATCGAATTCATTGACCAATTTTCAAATTTATATTTTATCAAACAAAACCGACCAATCATATATAGCTTAAACCTATAGAACAAATTGGTTTGATTGATGTTTTCAGACTTGGTTAGGTCAGTTTCACAAGTTTTTCCCATTGTTTACGATTCAGCTTGCATCCCTAAAAATTAGGATAGTGGAAATTGGTTTATTCACGATACCCTTTTATTCTTCCTGAAGCTGAAAAGTTTTGGTATTTTGTTTTTAGTTTTATGTTTTTAAAAATTATGCTTGCTTCCTCCTAATTTCTTTAGTGTTTTTATACTTGAATTCTAAGCCAAATTAAAAAACAAAAATAGGTTTTTAGGAACTAATTTTTCTTAGTTTTCAAAATTTAACATGGTTTTTGAAAATGTTTTAAAAATTAAATAACAAAACAAATAAAGTTATCGGGCCTCAAGATAAACAAAGGAAAAAGTTCGTTGTTAGGGGTTAATTGTGATGCTGGTAAGCTTATAGAGTGGGCGACCCTGGTTGGGTGCGAAGTTGGTGAGTTCCCTTCCTCCTATCTTGGTCTTCCTTTAGGTCATACCCAAAAAGTGTGACGTTTTGGACGTCGGTGCGTGAGAAGTTTCAGAAGCGCCTTTCATCTTGTAAAAAGGCCTTCTTTTCTAAAGGAGGAAGACTCACTTTAATACATTCTGTCTTGAGGGGTATCCCAACGTATTATCTTTCCCTCTTCAAGATCCTGTTGGCAGTTAGTGAGGGATTTGGAAAAAATCATGAGGGATTTTCTTTGGGAAGGTGTTGAAGAGGGAGGTGGCACTCATCTGGTGGGTTGGAAAGAGGTTTTGAAGCCTCTGGATGTGGGGGGTTTGGGTATCGGGAACTTAAGGCTTAGGAATGAGGCTTTCTTGGCTAAATGGTTATGGCGTTTCCTTCGTGAATCTAACGCCTTGTGGCGAAAGATTATTGTGAGTAAGTATGGATCGCATCCATTTGATTGAGTTTCGACAGGTGGGTCTAAGGTGAGCAATTTTAATCCTTGGAATGCTATCGCTTTGAGTTTCCCTATCTTTTCTCAATCCTTTCGTTCTGTGATGGGGGAGGGTTGTAACACTTACTTCTGGGAGGATACTTGGATAGGAGATAAACCTCTTTGTCTCGCGTTCCCTCGGCTATACCATCTTTCTGAAAAAAGGCACCGTTCGATGGCCGAGGTTTTGAATCCCCGAGGAGAGATTCCTTCTATTTCTTTGGGCTTTACTCGTGCCTTAACGGATCGGGAAACCGTAGAGGTTTCTGCTTTGCTTTCTCTTATGGCCGAGGTGTCTTTTTTCCCTGGGAGGGAGGGTGTGAGAGTTTGGACCCCCGTCCGTCGAAAGGTTTTTCTTGTAGTTCTTATGACCTTGTCTTGAGTTCCCCTTCCTCTTCTACTGCCCCTTCGACCCCTTGGTTCTCCTCTCTTTGGAAGATTAAAGTTCCTAAGAAGATCAAGTTCTTTGGGTGGCAAGTCCTTCTTGGGAAAGTCAATACCTTAGATCGTATCTAGAGGATGTCGGCCTTTTGTTTGGGTCCGCAGTGGTGCGTTCTTTGCAAGAGTGCCTCGGAAGACCTTGATCATATGTTGTGGAATTGTCAATTTGATCAGGATCTTTGGTATCGTTTTTTTATGTGTTTCGGGATATCCTGGGTCCGTGCTAGGGATTGTAGGACCATGATGGAGGAGGTGCTTTTATATCCCCCTTTTCGTGACAGAGGTTGCTTTTTATGGCAAGCTGGCTTTCTAGCTATGTTATGGGGTATATGGCTGGAGAGGAATCATAGATTGTTTAGGGGGTGGAGAAATCTGTGGATTATGTTTGGGGTATCGTTAGATTTAACACTTCTTCATGGGGCTCGGTTTCTAAGCCCTTTTGTAATTATTCGCTAGGCCTTATCTTTTTGGATTGGAGTCCTTTTCTGTAAGGGGTTCTACTCGTTCAGGGCTGTTTTTTTTATGCCTTTTTATCGGCTTTTTTGTAGCTCTTGTATCTTTTTCATTATTCTCAATGAAAGTATTGTTTCTCATCAAAAAAAAAAAAAAAATAATAATAAAATAAAGATATTGGTGGAGGTAGTGTTTATAAGCTTAATTTTTCAAAACAGAGAAAAAAAGTATAAAATGATCATCATAAATGTGTTTTCAATCATTAAAACTTCTGAGTTGGTTTCAAGTTTCAGGATTAATCTCTCCACATCTACGGTTGTGGTGTGGGCATAAATAACGACAATGAGGATATGACTTCTATGCCCTAAATTTAGCCTCTCGTCCTATTGTGTACTTAGGAATGCCTTTGGGCAGTGTCCTAGCTCCTTCTATTTCCAGAGCTCAGTGATTAAAAAGGCAGAGCAAATAATTGATAAATGGGCATAGGGCTTCTATTTAAAGTAGGTCGACTTGACTCTCATCCAGTCCTCTTGAGCTCATTTTCTTATTGAGACAAGTCACTAGAAGGGTGGATAAACTTATCAGGAGTTTTTTGTGGGATGAGCTCAACAAGTCTGATTGGAGCATTGTTGCTTTCCCTAGGGATTAGGTGGTCGCAGTGTAGGAAGAACCAAGGAGAGAATTATTGCCTAATGAATGGCCGTGGTGATCTTCTGATGAGTTCAATGACATTTGGAAGGAGGTCATCTATATCAAGTAGCCCAATCTATAGGAAGCATCCCTAATAAATGTTGCTCCCCAGGCGCTAGGAGCTTGGATGCATGCCTATAAGTTCTATTGTCCTTTTGATCTCTTTACGAGGCTCAAAATCAGAGATGGTCGTGCTAATACTCCCTTTTGGCACCATCAATGTACTGATGATCTTTGCCTGGGTGAGTAATTCCTATAATTTTCTTTTTAACAAGAAACAAACTTTCCAATTCCTATAACTTTATTTTTTAAAAGTTCTATTTGACTATTGATAAAGCTGTTTTGGTTAAACATGCACATGGAGTTAGAATTAATTTCTGGAACAAACTTTAGATGGGATCGCTTTGAAAGGTAGTTTGTTGAATGGTTTTAGCTGTTACGTCATATTGATGGGTTTATTCTGACACCTGGTAGAGACACCAAGATTTGCCTTTTGGAAGCTTTGGCACATTCAGAGTCGAGTTGTTTTTCAACCATCGCACGAAGGAAATAGAGATCATTTCAGCCTTTTGCAAGTAGTTGTGGAAGTTCTCCATTCCCAAACATTGAATGATTTCTTGTGGACTCTCTGTCTAGGCGGTATTTGCACTAATGGTAGAGTTCAAAGGAGAAATCTGAGCTCCTACCACAGTCCCTAAGTTATTGTCTTTGCAAAAGCAAATGCTGAATCTGTGAACCACCTTTTTATGATTTGCCCGTTCATTTTCAGATTTCGGGCAAGTCAGTTTGTGGTGAAAGCTTTTTTAGGGCACAGCTTTGAAGAGCAGAGGAAAATTTTCTGGTTTAATGTGGCTCTGTTTGGGTAAATTTGGTTGGAGCAGAACATGGATTGAAGTTGGAGAGAGGGTTTTTTAACTAGTAATAATAAAAGGAACAACAAATTGATCAGTTATATTGCACCTATGTGTACTTTTTTAACAAGTTTTTTCACCTATCCTATTCACGCCGGAGATAGATGTTGAAGGGGAAGTGACAGTGATGGTGCCATTAATTTAAATGCCAGGGCACTATAACATTTTTTAATGAGAAAATGATACATAAAAGTCTAATGGGCAAAAATAATATTAACTCTTAGTTTGAAGTCGCACAGGTTGTTTCATATTATCCTTAGTGAAACTAAAGAATCATGTTTTCATTGTAGACCCCATCATGGCGAAATAAAACAGCTCTATCATGTACATTATTTTTGTTCTTGATGAGCTTGAACATTCCGGAGGAGGTGTGTCTGATTGACATACTTTGAAGACGAAATGGTACATTAAATACAAATCTAGATCATAATTTGCTCGGCTCCATATTTTGTCTCCCATCTGGCTCTCCTCAACCAGGGACTTCATTGTTCGGCGCATGGAATCAAATGGCTCCTTTACACCAACTCTTTACTGAAGGATCTGCAAAGCCCCATTGTTTCCTCTTCTTCGACCAAATTATATAGTGGCATTTGGAAAGACTCCTATCCCAAAAAGATTAAATTCTTTCTTTGGAAAGCTTGCCTTCTTACATTAAAGACTCATGACAAGCTAAAAGGAGAATGCCAACTCTCTCCCTCATTGTTGTACTCGTTTGTAAAAGTCACGGTGAGTCTATTGGCTACCTTTTTGTCTCATGCGAGTACACATCTGGGCTTTGGAACAAAATCCTCCCTCTTGGATGGTCGGCTGCTCACTCTATCAATATGCCCCTCTTCTTGGCCTCTACTCTCATTGGTCATCCGTTCAAGAATGAGAAAAGGTGTATCTGGCTTCACTTTATACAGGCTCTACTATGGATTGTATGGTCGGAAGGAAATCGGAGGATCTTCCATGATAAGGGACTCTCTCTTCGTCACTCTTTCAAGGCCATAGTTTTTTGGGTTATATCTTGGTGTAAATGCTCTCATTTTTTTCATCATTATAGTTTTACGTCATTGTTATCCAATTGGAGAGCTTTTTTGTGAGCTTTATTGGGTTCTCACCAACCTTTGTAATCTTCTTTCTCTTATTTCATTCTATCGATGAAATCGTTTAATTTCCAAAAAATAAAAAATCTAGATCATAATGTAATAAAACCCTTGTTTATGAAATCTGTAGGTTATCCCAAACTCAATAGGACATCCAAATCACGTCTTGGGTTTCGGTGTTGGAATAATTAGAATTGTTTGTTTGATGTATTGGTGATTTAATTGTAAATGGCTAATAATCGTGTTTCGTATTCTCTTTTTGCAGATATACCATTTCAACTATTTCACCCTCACGTGTCAATTCATTGGTATACCATGCACTACACTACCATGACATTAAAATGATGCTGGTTTTTGTTTAAGCAGTATTGAAATTAGTTGCTTTTATTTTTCCCAGATGGCAATTGAAACGAGTTATGAAATTCTTTGCAAGACCTTGGTCGAAGAAGCTAAAGCTGTTTTGGAGGTATGATTCTGTTCCCTGTAATTCAACTATATTCCATCGCGTATAGTGCTAAATAACCCTACATGTTCCAACATCTGGATTTCTTGTGCTCAAGGACTGATTCTCACCGTTCGAAACGCAATGGCATCTTTTATAACCGAAATACATTTTTCAAGTATCGCTTTTAGAAGGCCATGATGGTTGGACAGGAGCTAATTGCAGTAATGACACGGTAGTGTTAATTTGTTAGTTAGGCTCTTTTGTGGTAATTTAATTTTGGTGGTTGAGGTGTCGAGTGGTTAAGCAGATTGGTACGTGTAGGATTTCACTTCGTTTAAATCAATGTCCACTAACCTCTGTCTCCCTCTCTGTCGCTCTCAGGGCGACATGAACATCGGTGGGATTGTGAAGCAATGGGAGTGAACTTGTGAAGATGATTTAGCTTTGGAATAGTATATAAAAAGCGAAGATTGTCAATTGAAACGTTTGACAAAAATGAGTCATTATTATTTGTTGAGAAATTAAGGTTGTAAAAATCTGTAACAGACAATTACCTACAAACAATTTTGATTCAACATAGCATCGTCTAAATGGAGATTTAAAATATATATATATATATATGCTCAACATCCTGCAAGTGGAGCAGCTTGATAAGTATTTTACTCATCACACTATACAATTGATTTATTATAATATAGCATTTATCGAGCTAGTTTGCCTGCAGAATCAGTTCACTTTCTACAAGTGTGCCACTATCATCACTTATACATTTATACCACAAAGGAACTACGGTATGTGTTTTCAAATGGCAATATGACCTTACTTGGTAATTGTACGAGTCCAATTTTAGCCAATCTCTTCAAATAAACACAGAAACTGCACATCAGATTACAAGTGGAATGGAAAGGTTGTGTTTACATAAATTATTAGCCAACTACCAATCGTTCACCCTTTCTCATTGGTTGATATTTTGTGTATATTAATACCCGGCATGTCGTTGTGTTGAATCAATAAGTTTATTTCTAAACATATTCTGTGGCCTTTTTCATCTTTAATTAAATATTTATGCCGACTTGCCAATTATATGGAGAGATAGCTATAATATAAGATATATTATAAGAGTGTGCAAGCTTGATGTATTGCATTCTTTTCTATAATAATTCCTCATGAAGAGTGTTTTCTTCACGAGTACAGCTGACATTACCCAGTGTGAAAATTGGCAGGTTACTCTTTCTTCGTCTCACTCTCCCCTTTCTCAGTCACCTTTTTGTTGAGTTAATTAATTTTAGTGTATCTTACTATCTTTACTTAACTGGTGTTTGTTTGCATCTAAATGCATATTATCACTATATAGGTATTTCTGTTTCACTTTCAAAATGAATTTTGTCATTGACTGGTTTCAATATATACTAGAGTTATTGCAATACAATTCTAATGCTATGCATATATACAAAAACCAGTTTGCTCATATTTTGGCTTCAAAACATTTTGAATTAAAGTCATGCTTCTGATACGCTATTGAAGTTCAATAATGTTATTGTTTTAACCTGCAAGACGAGTACATTGATAATCAGTCAATCTATATGCCAAAAGAGGCTTGAATGTAGAAACCAAACTCTTAAAACTCAACATCATTAACTCTCCTTCTCCAAAAAGAAAAAAAAAAACATTAACTCAAGCACCTCCCAGTTTCATTAAGAGATTTATTTTCCACTTTTTTCGATCTCCTATTCTAATAGGCCACATATCTCAATTTTACATAATTAATTACACTACGTAACTGTGGCAATACGTAAATTGTGATGCTTCATTAGAAATTTAAGTTTCTATCCGGGTCCTAATCAAGATGGTTCTTTTCTTTCTAAAGGCCACTGCAATATAGGATTTCATCAAAATATTATGTATTTTAGTTTAGTTGCGTTGTAATTTAGTCATATAGCTGATATGAAGAAATGAAAAGGCAAACTTGTAATGGGAAGGTTTGTATTTGTAGCATTTGAGAAAGCTAGCTTTGTGGTGTCCACTGAAACTAGAACCAGATATTATATTACATTTCATTAGAGGCGGTGAGGTCAGTTTGTGCATTGTGGTCAATTCATGACAAAATGATACCTGGAGTCCACATAAGCCTCAACATCCCAGAGGAAAGAACCGAAAGTCACAGCTTCCAGAACCAGTCTCTTCAACCCACCAAAGCTGATTGTGATAAGCTCGTCTTTGGTGGTATCTACTGTTCCTTGGGGGGTGATCACAGTCTGCGGTCTTCCAAACAACGCATCCGTGTGTCTCTCAATCAAACCAACGGCCTCTTTTGACCTTATCGTTGCTAATCTCTGTAGCGTCTCCCCATCAAATGACATTACGTACGTTCTGAGGCGGGAGGGCTTGATCCCCAGACGCGATTCCCAAGGAGTAACACCTGCTGGTCCAGCTGGCATGGAAGAGATCTCAGGATGCACTGCTGCATTGGAGGGGGAATCCCATTCTTCTCCTTCGTGTGTTGCCATTGCATCACCATCAGCTGGCGCTGGCAGCACTTTCACAGTTTTCTCAAGCTGAAACCTCTCATCCACCCGCTTGAGGAAGTAGCCATACATCACAGACGCGGCATACACCTGCCCCACTCTCACTTTGCTTATTTGGGCCACTGAGGCGGACTCACCAATCCGATTGCCCAAAATGAGAGCCAGGTGGTTCTGGATCATCTCACCTGCTTCCGAGGAGTGAAGCCGCTCCAGCTTTTCGTCATCTTGTGGCCATGTGTCAACTCGGCCATATGGGTCCCCAGACGGTGGGCCAACGGCTGGTATTAGACCAACATTGGCGTCCATGAAACGCTGCACCACCATTGCATATAAGATCTCTTCTAAAGCCCTTCTCCTTTCATTTTCCTTCACCTCTGCAATTCTCCTAAACATTTCAAGTGCTAAGCTACGTGAGTATTAAGCAGCTCTGGTGTTCAGTGTTCTTCTAATCAAACAATTGAATTTTCTTCTTGTTTTTGTAAAAGAGAAATTGGTATCAAATAATTGTTAACCCATCAGGGATTCGGGACTAACCTGTACAATACAATGTCATGAGTAGCAGCCGAAGCAGGGGGCTCTTCAGCATGACGTTGAGTTTGCAGCTGTTCAAGCTGCTGGTCGATGGCCGCAGGAAGAAGGTGAGGATGGATGGTCAGGATTTGAGATAGAAACAGGCCAATTGGAGACTGGAGCTGAAGTGGAGCAATTTGCGCAGCGGAACCAGCCTGAGGCGGGTCCGGAGACACACACGCTTTAACCACTGGGAATCCCACCCTCCGACCCCGATGACTAATCGCCTTCTTTCCCACTCTTGGGCGATCATGCTGTGAAGCCATAATGAGATGTGTTAGTTTTAGAAGCGGAGAGAAAAAAGAAAAAAGAAAAAATTGAATTTTACCTATTTATACTATTATATAATTATAAGATCTTATCATCCATAACGAATTGGCGTGGAATCTAAACTAAATTCAAATAACATTATTTAACAATATTATAAACAGTTGATAAATAATGAGTCCGGGATAAAAGAAAAAAAGGATCTTACGGCTACAGGAACAGAGAGCAGGGATTTGGAAGGAAGAGAAAGGAGACGGGGCCTGTCCCGAAATAGCGATCCAATAGCAAAGGTTGAAGTTGAAGTGGCGGCTTCCATGTGTGTTGTAGTATGGATCTGGCAAGAGGCGTATGAAGGAAGATATGAGGAAGGGAACCCGAAATAGAACGACGAATTTCAGCGAGGAAAGGAGAATAAAAACAAACCTGCAGATGGAATAGGAAGAGGAGGAGTCCAGAAATTTCAGCAACTGCGAATTGGACTTCGAGAGAGAAGAAATTGTGAAACACGTTTTGGCACGTGTGTGCATACGAATGAATGGATGCAGAGGCGGCAACGAGTTTTGTAAAAGTCTATTCTCTCATCTCATACGACCACAACCACAATTCTTTCCTTCCACTTCTAAATACTCCTCATTTCTGTGGATATCACCTTCCTTTTCTTCTCTACAGTCTACACATAACATGATAAAACTCAACCATGATTCTAATCTCAAAATATCACTGCAACGGCAAGAGGCAATTTTCAAAAGAAAAAAAAAATCGTTTTTTACAATTTACCTGTAATTCGTAGAGTATTTTAGGTGAAAAAAGGCTAACCGATGAGTAAACAAGCTTCATTTTCTGAAGCATAAGACTTTTTAGTCGGGTGATAAATCTAAAATTTAAACATAGTTAAATGACAAAAATTTAAAAATTATAACCAAACTTTTGCATGCTAAAGCATGCATATCTCTTACTTTTTGTCCATGAATTCAAAAAACCATCCCTTTTTAGTCCTTAGATTTAAATTTAGTTTATATTTGGTCCTCCGATCTAAAAATTGATACATTTCATCATTCAAATTTGAATTTAAAATTTTAACTAATTTCTTTGATTTTAGTTTCTAATTGGTACATCAGTCAAATGGATCGTTATTAACGTATATTATTTAAACAATAACATATATCTACAATGACTTAATATGAATGTCGATGAATTTAGCTAGCTGTCCAAAAACTCGTTACTTCATGTGATAAATTAGAATCAATATATTTGAATGTTAAATTAGAGATGAATGAAGAGGAATGAGCGTGGCGCTATTGAAATGGTGAATAAATAAAAGAGGAGATAGAAGAGATGAGAGTAAAGAAGAGGAGAGAAAAAATCACTAAAGCAATAGAGAAGAATGATAAAATTTCTCCGCATAGTTTAAGAAAATAAAGTTTAATTAAGATACGTTACTTATCACATCATTAATTAGTTAAATCGACTTAATTTAGAGATTAATTAAAATTAAAATTTATACCTGACACATGAGAGAGATTAAAAACTATTCATATTTTAAGTAACTTCCGAGATTAAGTAGGTATCTGTGTGACAATTTTTTGTCCAAATGAGAGGTTACACTAGCCTCCCAGCGAGGAAAAACAATGGATTTAAATTTAAAGAATAAATAAAAATTAATTTAAGAACAAAAATATATTTTACTCATCATTTGATCAATTAATATTTCAGTCTCATTTTATTTTGTTATCGACGAATTTAAAGAGATTACATTTTCACTGTTGTCCAATATGACCAGTATTTTAGGCCGATTTCTTTGAATTTAAAAGAGAGACGACGGAGACTTTTTTTAAACGGAGGGGAAGATGGATAGAAAAGAAAGGGCAGTTTTGTAAAATTTGGACTTAAACTAAGTTTTTCCCTTTTTTTTTTCCCCTTCCTTCCTTCTTTGGCCCTAACCAGTATTTCGCACTTGGACCAATTATCCTGGCTAATGCACTGGAGCGTTCCAAATTCAAGTGTGATCTGATCTCGACATCTACAACTGATCTTGGTGCTCCTATCCTTTCTCTTCTCGTCTTGTATTTTGTCATACAGCGAGGAAGTTCGCCATGAAGTATCGTTATGCAATGGTTTGCTCATCCAACCAGAATCGAAGCATGGAGGCTCACTCTATCCTCAAAAGCAAAGGCTTCAACGTTTCATCCTATGGCACTGGGGCTCACGTGAAGCTTCCTGGACCTTCTCTCCGAGAACCCAATGTATACGACTTTGGTACCCCGTACAAGCACATGTTCGATGATCTCCGTCGAAAAGATCCTGAACTGTATCCTTTCCCCGCGTCCTCTTTTTGAGAAGGACCCGAAGACTGGTGATATTATAGTCTTCTGAAATTGTAGATATCTTTGTAAATTTTATAGTTTCCTGGTTGGACTCTAAAGCTCAATTATAATTTAACCTTAAAACGTGCATAGATATAAGCGTAATGGCATTCTGCCCATGCTCAAAAGAAATGCCACCGTCAAAACGGCTCCTCAACGTTGGCAAGATAATGCCGCGGACGGTTCCTTTGACGTGGTATTTAGTTTTGAAGAAAAGGTTTTTGATATGGTTATTGAAGGTTAATTTGCCTACTTCTTGTATTTATGCTTGTGCAATTTAATGGCGCTGCAATTCATTATGGTTGTTTGGCTGTAAGAAAAATTTTCCCCTTTATTTCTATCATTTTTTCTGGATGGTGACATTCTTATGACTGATGATGTTTTGGATGCTTTAGAGTGCATTTTTTTTTTTATAATAAACTGAACTTTTATTGAGAAAAGATAATAAGCCAAGCTTTAGAGTGCATTTTATGCGCTATCTATATGCAGCGGATTATTTTTCAACATAAATAACATACAATGCGTATGTATATATGAAATATGGCTGATGATGTAGATTTTTTAAGAATGAGAATTTTTTTTTTTTTTTTTGACTTCAAGAATGAGATTATTAATGCAAGCTTCAACAAAACATACATTTACCTCATCCCAAAAAGTTGGACGGTGGAACTGTTGGAGATCTTAGACCTAGTAGTCCCATCTCTTCCTTGGATAAAATTGTGGCTAGGGTTTTATTCAAAAGACTATAAAAGGTCCTACTCTCCATCATAATAGAACATCAATAATATTTTGTTGGAAAGGAACGCTAGAATCTTCGAAGATAAGATTTCTTCTTTTGAAGTTTTTTGTAATACAGTTCATTTACACACTTCATGGTGGTGTCATAGGCATAGAAAATACTTTTGTAATTATAGCCTCTCTTCGATTATGCAAGACTGGAGAGCTCTTCTTTTGTAGTTCTTGGGAGGGGATCCCTCTTCCCCCTGCCCTTAGGCTGTTTCTTGTGTTTTCTATGCTTTTGCTAATAGAATGTTTCTTATCCAAAAAAAAAATATATTTTGTTAAAGGTCGACAAATCTTTGATACTACTCTTGTTGCTCATGACTGATGTAAACCAAAGAGAGAATTTTATTAACAGCAGAATTGATTAACCTCTAAATAAATACAGCAGCTTCCTTTTTATAGGAGGAAGGCCACGGTTTAAAGGCTTGTGTTAAAGAAGCCGTTTGAGAAAAACTATCCTAACTAAAATAGCTAAACAAGGTTCTACCGAACTAACTAATATCACTTGGTTATGTCAATTTCCCTCCCTCTAAAAGCAGAGCTCGTCCTCGAGTTAACTTGCCAAAGTAAATCCATCTGGGCTGCAAAATGGTGAATACTTGAGACGTTGAAAATAGGTCTGGTTTTAAAATTCGAGGGGTTTGATCTTATAGGCGTTAGGGCCGTATTTCTTAAGAACTTCAAAGCAACCAAGCTTCTTTTTAGTAGTTTGTTGTAAGATTCAGATGGAACTCGTCCATTTCGCAAATGAATCATAACTATATCACCCTCCTTTTAACTCCTTTTCTCTTCGCTTGCTGTCAGCATCTTGTTTACACTTGGCATTTGCTTCTTCAATATGGTATTGGACTTCCTCGTGGAGCTTTGTTTATACTTGGCTCTGCTGTTTGTGTTTTTCTATGGTACGGTTGCTACTTTTCGGTAAACCGTTATCCACGCGCCTATCTTCACTCTCCGGCTCTCTATGGTGAGTACGATGGATTCCAACGATGTAGTCTTGGTGGTTTTCTTCCGAAAAAAAGAAAAAAAGAAAAAACGGGTCCACGGTTGAAAATAGCGAAGAGGACAATTAAGAAGGAAGATCGACGAAAGCTGGAATAAAGCTGGTGGAGTTAGTTTCCACCTTAATACTGATCTCCATGAGGTCCATGAGATTTTTGGTTTTATTAGCAACTGCCTCGAGACCCTCACAAGCCTCCCCCATGATTTTAAAGGTATCCATGTTCCACCTATCTATGGGAATACGTCGAACCTTTATCCATCCACCATAAGATGGAACAACCTGGTCTCAAGTAAGATTTTCTGGACTGCAAGGGCTGTAAAGAAGTTGGAAAGGTCCAACTTCTTGCTAGATTCTGCGATTACCTAAGATCTGAGCATGTTCTGTGTCTTGGCAACTCATTAAAGCTTTGTTGGATCGGTAAGGGTTTAAAGAACAAAAGCTTGTGACCACCTGTGAGAGTCCTAGTAGGGATAGTTTGGGAATATTATTAGTATATGAGTTAGGAGCATTATAGTAATTAGTTAGGGGTGAGTTTGTTATAAATAGAAGTAGTAGGGAGAGAGAGAAGGCATCTTGGGAAATAGTTTATGGTGAAGAGCTTAGTATAGTTCTTTGTGAGAGAGATGACCCTCTCAGAAGGCTATTAATATTGTAATTTCTCTTTGATATTGCAATGTAGTTACTTAGTTTCCTTTAGTGTATTCAGGATCCTAACACCTCCTTTTGCAAAGCTCTAAGGATCTTGTACCAATATCATGAAAATTCTTGCTTTGGACCACTATCATGCTTTTGAAGTCAAAGGGTAGAACATTTATTTCAGTCCCTTGTGTAGGTGAAATGAAGTTCTTTTGTGGCAACATGATTGCTGTCTTTTCTTGCTTCTGCAGTCAAATCTTTTGACTTAGAGACTGCATCTTTATAAGATATCTTTAATGGAGGAGGAGCTGGAGTGATTGCAGACGTACCAGAGACATCAAAGTTGTAAAAAGACATGAGATCAATGAAAGAAACCTAACCGTTTCGTTGTGGTCCCACAGCTATGAGAATTCTGTTTTTGCCTCCATTTGAGTCCAGTCGAACTATTTCTGCCGAGTATCCCAGTTTATTGTTGACTTTTTCAATCCATAAAGTCTGATCATCTATCCTTCTTTCTTTGAAGAACTTATAACTTAAAGGAGTATCTAAGACGGTTTTGAAGTTGTCGATAATCTATCTCAAGGTGCTCTAGTGTACAACGATGGAGAAGACTTTGTCCTTTGTTGATTCGGTGATTTGAATTTAACTTCCTTTTGAGCTTTCATCTATTTCAATCGAGAATGATTTCCTTTAATCGGTTCTTGGATTTGTCCAGTGAATTATGGTGTGGTGTTGCAGAAGAAGAGGGGACAGAGAGAAGTGTGGTAAAGGATTCAGACATGGTGGGTTGGGTCAGTGGTGATGGTGAGGTTGAACGCCGGAGAGGGAAAGGGGAGGAGAGGAGAGAGCACCATAATTTTACCTCAACTCTTCAGCTTTGTATATAAGGTGATTTCTTTGTTGTTGAAACTTGAAATATGTCGTTTACCTAGATCTAATGATACATCTCCCCATATTGGGCGCCATTTTTGCGTCTCTGTAGGCGTCAAGTTTCAAAATCAAGTAATCTTGGAGTAATAATCAAGGAATGAAGATAAAAAGAAATGGGTGAATTGGGTTGTGTTAGTTAAATTTATGGAATCGATACTTTCCTGGTGGGTCACTGTTTGTGGTTCTGTGTTGAGTGCTTCTGGTTCCTCTAAAGTTGAAAAGAGTGGAAGGGGCAGGTGGTCTGTGAGCAATAATAATAATAAAGTAAATTAAGGATTAGCAGTTCCTTCAGAAGGATGGGGTGTTTGGGCCTTCCCTGAATATTTTGGTTAAGTTTCATGATGAAGAAAGGAATGCATTATCGTGTGTTGCAGAAAGAGAACTCAGTAGATATTTCTATGATTTTTTTCCCTAGCTAAGAGGGAATTGATAGCTCTCCTAGCTATTTCTTTCATATGTGCTTGAGCCTACTTTCTAGCGTTGTTTGTGACGAGATTTAATGAATTGGTTGAATTTGTAATTACAATTTTTGGCATTGTCTTATCAAAATAATAATCAACATAAGTTTTGAGGTTTCTATGATAGGAGAGAGTCAGAATTTTAAGGGAAGTGGAGAAACGTGGAGGAAAAACTAAAAAGTTGGAATAAATTTTTTTTTCCCCGTCTTTGGTATACGAATAGACTTATCTCCCCGTATGATCGACACCCCCTATGTTATCTAATAATTCATGACGTCAAGGAACTATGGTTTGTTCTGAATATTGTTTCAATTTTTCATAGAAAATAGAGAATCGTCCCTTTATTTAGTGTCATCAGTGAATTTCTGTAAGATAAGCCTACCTATGTTCACATGCGATAACCCTTTTTCTTTTTTTGGGACTAAGCCTCGACTGTTTACTCATTCCTCTGTATTTTGAAGCATAGCTATTTCATGTAGAGTTGAGAGTTTCACGTATATTGTCAGAATTTTTAAAATGTGGAGCCTGAAAGTGTTGGAAGTTCATAGAAATTGGAAGTTAGCTCAAAATGAGGTTTTTAAAACAGGTTGTCAGGCATGCGTGTAATGATTTGTCTTAGGTTATTTGGCTACTCTGCTATTATGTTGTTATGCGTAGTTTTTCAGGCACGAAGCTTGTTATATAAATAGCTGTCTCTGATTCGTTCACGCATAGACAGGCAAATTCTAATTAGAAACTTTGTTCTCTTGCTTCCTTCTTCCGTTTCTGAAAATAAATACATTGTTCAAGAACCAATATTTTAGTTCTCAGAAACACCTCTAGGTACAACAATTTAGCTGTTTCCAATTAAGTTGGTGTGCGCCTATCTTGCGTTCTTTAATGTACAATGTATGCTCGTGTTCCTGTATGCTTCTGATATTACTCATCTACCAAAGTGGGCCGCTTCTGAACTATTCTTTCTGCTCAACTGTCTGTTGGCAATAATTGAGCAGATCTCAACACCCGTGATCATGGACTGATGAAAACTGTACTGATTGTAAATTTGGAGGTGAAAGATAACCACGAGGAGGCAGCTATAGGAGCTCGCCTTACTTTTGATCTTTGCCAGGAGGTCTAGCTCTCTTGGGCTTTTTCATTATTAGTTTGTGTTGATTGGTTTCTAATGGAATTTTTTATGATAGATTGAACGGACTGAATCATGGGAAGGTACCATAGATGACATCGTGATTGCCTTCGAGAAACAGCACAGAAGAAAGCTGTTGTATAGTATTTCTTTTTACTGAAGAAAGCACGATCCTACTGGAGTATGGAATATGATCTGCAAATTTTCTGCGATCAGATGATGGTTGTGCGTGGCCACGGTTTTTTAAAGCTGTTACTTCTTTCTAAGGAAAAGCAGCAGTTTCTTTAAGCCTAATGATTGGCACTTTATTCGGCTGATTTTGTATACTTCGAAAAAAATAAGTAGCTAAAGAAGGAAAACGGTAAGGTGTTGGCGGTAATGGAGTCTTCTGACATTGAATATTTGCTATTTTTTTAGTTTTATTTTCTTATTTAAAAATGGAAAGATAAATAATATCTAATAATTGGACCAGTTTCACCCATTGAGTTATATTTTTAATTTTCTTTTCTTATTTTAAAATGGAGAGATAATATCTAATAGTTTGACTAGTTTACAAATTGATTTATGTTCATCCTAACGATCCTTTGGTATTTGAGAATATAATTTTATGGAAAATTTCAGTTGTTTGTTATTTTCCAATAAAAATTTACAGTCTAATTTAACTATAAATGATGCGACACTGAAATGGCTGAATGGATGATTGTATTTGCTGATTTGAAAAATATATTAATCTAATAATATATATGTGGATTATTAAGACTTGTCCTCTCTTCCTCTCTCCTTTCTTCCTCTTCTTCGGCACACTTCGCTGTTGCCGCCTTTTCTTTGTTATTGCCATTGGCCTCTTTGCCGCTGTAGCCCGTTGTCTTGCCGCCACCGCTCCTTCCTCTTTTAGATGTGAAAGAACCTCTCCAGATTTGAAAGAGGAACTCCCTCTTCCACTTGAAAGGCAATGGAAAAGTTCCTCTTTTGAAGAACATCCTTCCACTGAACAAAGTGCCTTTCATTCCTTTCTCCTCCAGATCTGGAAGAGGGGCGACCAGTCAAAGATGATTGGACAACGACGACAAGACGGCAAGAAGCAAACGATGAGGCAGAGGGGGTGGTTTTGACCAATAATGCATCATTGAATTGAACACGCAATTTCCAAAATTCTCACACATTTTTTTTATGAACAAGAGGTGAAAATATGAAGAAAAAAAAAAAGAATGAAAAGCGGCCACTGTTCGATGGATAGGACAGGTCTTCTAAACCTCTAATATAGGTTCAAATCCTATTGGACGCAGTTCATCGGATCCATTGAAAAACAATGCGTTGGCCAGGGATGTGGATGTCGACCTTGAAAGTTGTCCTTATTATGATTATGAGCTGGGATGGTGTACGTGAATGGCAACGAGAACAAACAAATTGTGAGAAGACCTTGCCTTTTATTACTTAAATAAGGTACTCTTGCTATACAGACAACAAATCACCCCTAAATTCAGGTTAATAAATCAATCCCGCCCTCCCCCAGTCAAATACAATATTCCAATCTATTTCCTAAATCTATGAATCATAATTCCATTCAGAATTCAGACGAAAAAAAGTGGAAAACCAAAAATGTTAATTGAGAACGGCAAAAGCAATTCAACAGGCTATTCCATCCCTCTTGGTAAAAGAACCACGACCGTCCAGCTAGCCTCAACTGATTGGTAGATTATTCATGCCTGGTGAGGAACTTATTTCAGTGCTGTAGAATGACTCGTCTCCAGTGATATCATACAAATTATCGTCCTTCTCTTCTTCCCATTTGAGAACCTCTCTAACATACCTAAATGCATCATCCACTGAGGCCCGCTCTCGAGCTCGTGTGTGCCAAACAAACAACTTTTGGCCACTAATAGATAAATATAGCTCCTTGAATTTCACTGCAATGTAATAGTACGCTTGATGTGCCAGTGTCTGATTATTGTTGTGTGGTTTTACTGGGCAGAAGTCTTGGAACCACTCACAAGTCGATAATGGAACCTGGTTTATCTTTTCCTCAAATGCATCATATTTGTTTAACAGCAGGACAAAAGGGGTATTCCTAAAACAAGGGTGCCTCACCAAACGCTCAAACAAATTTCTACTAGCCAGCATTCTATTCTGCAGAGGACCCTTACTATGGGACCACATTTGGTCATAGTCACTCAAGGAAACACAAAATATCACGGCCCTCACGTCTTCAAACATTTCTAACCATTTGCAACCATCAACCAATCCTTTGGAATTTATTTGAATAAGTTGGTATCTGCGGCAAGAAAAAACAAACATAAACGTGAGAAGATGAAAATGGGAGTGAAGAAAAAAACACCATATAGGGAAGAAAAAGAACTTTTTACTTCGTTACTGGAGTGGGCAATTCTAGATTTTCACCATATACTTCAGACATGGGGCTTCTATCATCGAAAGAAAATTCCATAAAGGCAAGGCCATTGCTTTGACTGACTCCCTCAGCATACAATATATCCTTGTCAGAAGGCTCGTACTCATTGCTTGATATCTCTATCACCTGCAGAAACATCCATTAAAGATAATGAATTGGAGATTTGCAAATTAAATTATAACTATACACTTTTGAGGGGGGGAATAACGAAGTTCAAGAGTCAGCTTTATGGATAATATTCATTGTGATAAACCACATTTCACATAATCCAACGAACTATGAAAATAACGACAAAGCATGGAATGTGAGAGTTCTCCACCAATAGCAGTTTATAGAAGTCAATAGTAGAACAGTAGTTCTCCACCAATAGCAGTTTATAGAAGTCAATAGTAGAACAGTAGTTTAACTGTTTTTCTAGAAATAAATTTTCATTGATAAATGAAAGGAAAGAAAAAAGTTCAAGAAACAAACTCCCAAAGAGAGTGAAAAGAAATAGATTCCCCAAGCCAATAAAGAACAGTAGTCAACCGTGATTGATTATGGAAAAACTAGTAATTTGATTCAGAAATCTAGTATCCTGCACTTGACGCAATATCATCTCATAATTTTGCCTATATTTAAAGATTCGTACACTGCATGTCAAGCAATTATTTTTTTATGGTGGTTATCACAAATATTTTGATGGGTACAGAGCAGCTTTCCATCCTGTTTTCTGCCTTCTGAATAAAGAAAAGAACTGTCTAAGATGTGGTGCATAATGGAAATGTAACAAAATAATTTTTTAAAAACAGATGCATACCCGATCAAGAAAATATTTTGTAACATCAGGAAGGCTATGCAATTCTTCCCTTCTCCTGTATGTTTCCTGAAGTGCAGAATCTTTCCACAATTCATCCACAATTGGAGCATATTCACGTGTTGCAGCGGGAAAGAAAGCATCCAAGTCACCAGTAGCCATGATATTCAATAACCAATCAGAAAAGTGTTTGAATCTTTGGTTGATTGAATATACACATTGCTTACTTTCTATTACTCCTGTTTCAGCTGCATATACTTCACAAATCAGCGCATAACATACTCACCAAATTTTGGTTGATTAAATATCTATATTGCTTCCTTTTCAGCTCTTGAACATAGAGATTTAAGAATCCATACAAGGTTCTTTGCAGCTAAAATTAAAATCCATATAGGTGTCAAAGGCCAGAACACCAATAATCACAGATCAACAATATTATTTTCCAACTTCAACCACTTAATCAAAAGAGGGGAAGACTCAGACTGATATTATCTTTTATAAGAAACTAAACTTTCATTAAGAGAAATGAAAAACAAAAAGGACTGTACACCAAAAAAAATATATATATATATCTCCAACTATTAAGAATTAAAAACAAAAGATAATACGAAGCTCTATGGTTCTAGACATTCAAAGGGGGGCATGATCAGGGAAGCACCAAAAAGTAATTTCATATTTTTCTTCATAAAGGATAATGAGAAAAGAGATGGCAACAACTTTCTAAATCATTATTACAAAGAGTACACCCACAAGGCATGGGGTTCCTTTGCATCATATTTGCAGTGCGACCTCCTTGAGCAAGGGGGGGAAAATATTTTACCTTTCTAAGTGCTTACTCGCTCCAAATATTCTTAAGAAACTGCTTCGAAGGAATACCACCTCCTCTTCTTCTATTTTTTTCTTTCTTCTTCTACTTTTTTTTTTTAGAAGAAACAAACTTTTCATTGATAATATGAAAAGGAATAAAAATGCTCAAGGATACAAGCTCTCAATGGAAGCAAAGATGTAGAACATACGGATAAAAGAACAAAGGACCAAGGACACAATCAACCAGATGCAAAAGCAACATAAAAACTTATCGAAATGAAATCATCAATTTGAACAAATTTCATGTTCAAGAAAATTCGATGGCTCCTCTCTCACTCTCTCCTCCCTCTATCACTTTTCCTACGTCCTCAATACCTCCATTTTTTGTCTGACCATGTCCCAACCTCTCTGTAGCTCTCTTCCGCCTACAAATATTACCAATAGCCTCGAGGAAGATCACGAGTAGAGTTGAAACCAAAATGTTTGGTTGTGGTTTCAACTCGGAAAGAAGAGGATGATTCTTAAAGAGCACTAAAAGTCAACTTAAGAGATTATTTTCTATTTCGATAGAAGAGGTGGTTGCAATCTGGATAACGACAACCTTCAAGACATCCTCCTCTCTCCCCAAATCCACAAGTTCTTCAGGAAAACTGATTGTAAGGATGGTTTTATATGGATGCAAAAGATCGAGAACAGAAGGGGAAGCTTTTTGGAATTAACAAGGGTCCTGGCAAGTGGGGGCAAGTGTAACTTGGTGGTTCCGTCAGATGTTGACTTCAAAGGGTGGATAACCTTCAGAGAAATGCTACTGAACTTCATGAACGCTAAAGAGGAGAATGATCAGAAGCAAAGTACAACAAGGGTTAAGTCTTACGCAGAGATGGTCAAGCCCCAAAAAATTCTACCTCTACCAGAGATGGTCAAGCCCCAGAACAAGGAGAAGAAGGAGATTTAAGAGTTTTAGTGGTGTAAAACCAAAGAGAAAGAAATCTTATTCAAGGTTTCTAATTTGAAAATACAAAGGACCGGTCCTTTTAAAGGCAAAAGCCAACGGCTAGAAGCCTAACATAAAGCAAGCCAACGGCTAATAGCCTAACCGAAAGCTACTTAACATGAAACCTCCCTAACCGACTAGTACAAACGGATTAGATAGGTTATTATTACATCAAATTCCCTCCCTCTAAAAAGGAACTCATCCTCGAGTTTACTCAACTAGTTGAAATGAATCTGGGGCCTTGTATTCATAGATGTCCACGATATTGAAAACGGGATGGATCCGAATGTCCTCGAGTAGGTTGACTCGAAAGGCGTTGTCTCCATATTTCTTTAATATTTCTAAAGGCCCAATCTTCTTGTCGTGCAGTTTATGATAGGTTCCTTTAGGAAATCTGGACTTCTTGAGATGGACCATGACAAGTCACCGACTCCAAAAGATTTAGCTCTGCGAACGTCTGCATCTACTTTGTAATGAGCTGCTGCTTTAGTGAGATTATCTACTACTTCCTCGTGCAACTCGATTATCTTCTCAGCCATTTGTTCTGCCTCTACACTAAGATCAACAGAAGCGGGTTAGTTAGCTAAATCCACAGTTAATCTAGGGAGTTTAGTGTAAACAATTTCAAAGGGACACTTCCCTGTTGAACGGTTACGCATATGGTTGTAAGCAAACTCAGCTTGCGCCAGTGTCAGATCCCACTGTTTAGGCTTGTTACTTCCTAGGCAGCGAATTAGGTTACCTAATGTCCGGTAAGTCACCTCTGTTTGGCCGTCTGTTTGGGGGTGGCTTGTTGTGCTGAATTTCAAACCGGTATTGAACTTTTTCCACAATGTCTTCCAGAAATAACTTAGGAACTTAACGTCCCTATCAGAAACAATTATCTTAGGTATTCCATGCAGCCGAACAATGTCTCTAAAAAACAGATTGGCAATGTAAATTGCATCTGAAGTTTTTTTACAAGGTAAAAAGTGGGACATCTTGCTGAATCTATCCACTATAACCCTAACAGAATCATACCCACACTGTGTTTTAGGAAGACCAAGGACAAAATCCATTGATAGGTCTCCCCAAATGGATTCCAGGATTGGCAGAGGAGTATAGAGGCCTATATTCTGGCTTTGGCCTTTGGCTTTTTGGCAGATAAGACAACGATTTACAAAGTTATGAACATCCTTTCGGATTTGAGGCCAAAAGAATCTTTGTGCCACCAAATCAAAAGTTTTATCCTTGCCAAAATGCCCTGCTAAGCCCCCGGCTTGTAAATCCTTTATTAGAGTTTCGCGTAAAGAAGTATGTGGAATACACAAGCGATCTCCTTTAAATAGAAATCCATTCATGATGAGAAAGTCATCACATTGAACATGGTGTTGGCATTTAAGCCACGTATCATGGAAATCACTATCATGTTCATAGGAAGTTGGAAGATGTTCAAATGCTACTACTTGGCCGGATAAGAGAGTTAAAAGGTTAGCTTTTCTACTTAGGGCATCAGCTACTTTATTAATAATGTCGGCTTTGTGTTTAATGACAAAGTCAAATTTCTGTATAAAAGCAATCCATCATGTGTGCATCCTATTAATAGTTTTTTGAGTTTGTAAAAGTTTGAGGGAAAAGTGATCGGTGAAGAGGATAAATTTCTTACCTATAAGATAGTGTTCCCATTGTCTCAATGCTCGGATTAAGGCGTATAGTTCTTGCTCATAAGTGCACCATTTTTGTCTAGGTGGTGTTAACTTTTCACTAAAATACTCGATGGGATGGTTTTGTTGAGACAAGACAACACCTATACTAATACCGAAAGCATCTACGACTACTTCAAAACGCTGGTTGAAATCTGGAAGTCCTAATACCTGAGTGGTGTTGAGTTGTTCTTTAAGGATATTGAAGCTCTTAGTTTGTTCGGAATCCCATTGAAATTGTCCCTTCTTTAGACATTCTGTGAGGGGTGCAGCAAGTGTGCTGAAATGTCGAATAAACTTCCTATAGAAAGAAGCTAGTCCTAAAAAACATTGAACATCTTTAACACTAGTAGGTAGGGGCCATTGTTTTATAGCTGCAATTTTGGTTGGATCTACTGAGATGCCAAATTGAGAGATGAGGAAGCCTAGGAAGGATATCTGTGGCGCCAAAAAACAACATTTTTTAAGATTAATGTGAAGTTGGTTCTGTTCTAAGGTTTGGAAAATTGTTCGTAAGTGGGACAGGTGTTCCTCTTTGGATCTACTATAAACCAATATATCATCAAAGTAAACGACAACAAAATGGTTAAGAAAAGGAAGTAGTACCTGGTTCATCAATTGCATAAACGTACTAGGAGCATGGACAAGCCGAAAGGCATGACTAGCCATTCGAAAAGACCCTCGTTTGTTTTGAATGCTGTTTTCCATTCGTCATCGAGTTGTATTCCGATTTGATGATATCCGCTCTTAAGGTCTATCTTAGAGAATATTTGTGCCCCACTTAGTTGGTGTAATAGGTCAGAGAGGCGGGGAATAGGAAAGCGGTATTTTATAGTAATCTTATTGATGGCCCGGCTATCAACACACATTCGCCACGAGCCATCTTTCTTGGGTGCTAGGAGGACCGGTATAGCACAAGGACTCAAGCTAGGCCGGATATGTCCTTTATCTAACAGTTCTTGTACTTGAGAGTGGAGAATTTGATATTCTTTCGGGCTCATTCTATAATGTGGCAGATGGGGTAGGGTGGCACCAGGTATGAAATCGATTCGGTATTGAATGTTTCTTAAAGGAGGTAGGTCAGTAGGTTCATGTGACAAGATAGGAAAGTCATTTAGGAGTTTTTGAATATCCAGGTGGTGATTTGTATCTAGTTGTTGTGAGGTGTCTCATTTGACTATTAAGGCAAGAAGTAAGGAATCATATTTTTGTAAGAATTGTTTTCCATTAATAAGAGAGAAAAGGTGACTAGAACTTGTACTCTTATCCTGTTTGTTGTTTGTGCTTGTTTGTTGTTTGTTCTTTATATCAGCAGCAGAAGGAAGAAGGACAATTTGCTTACCCATCCAAGAGAATTCATAGGCATTTTCTCTTCCCTTATGTATGGTTTGGAGGTCAACTGCCATGGTCTGCCAAGCAAGATATGACAGGCATCCATTTCTAACACATCACAGATTATTTGATTCTTGTATTGGTTTCCTATGGACAGGGGAACTGTACATACAGAAGAAACAGTAGCCTCACCCCCTTCTCTTATCCAAGAGACCTTATATGGATGGGGTAGGGATCAACTTTTAATTGCAAGGCTGTTACCAGTTTTTGTGAGACCGTGTTTTCACTCAATGATTACATTACATATCTTGTCATTGATGGTGCAGCGCGTTCTGAAAAGGGAGTTTCTTTGAGGTTGTACTTCTACCTTAGGTGTAAGGAGGACATTTTGAAGGACGCAGCTGAGGGCATCCCCCTCATCAGGCCCGATATACGTGGGGTCATCCTCAGCTGGAAGATCGAAATCTTGCTCCACATTGTCCTCATCATCCACCAAGGCCAACGCACGTCTCTGGGGACATTCGTTAGATAGATGACCAATCTGTCCACACCTAAAACATTTGCCCAAAGTTGGGCGAACATAAGGATTAGTTCCACGTTTATATGAGGTCAGTAGTTTTAAGAGGAAGCGACTTAGCTTGTCCATTTGAAGTTTTAATTGTTGCAGAAGTGGAGGAGCCGCCAATTTGAAGTTGTTCGTATCAACTGAAGCTGCTTTTGATGTGGAAGGTTTGTCCCAAGTGATGCGGCGAGCAGGAGTTCGGAACCGTTTCTTGTCGATCTTTTCTTCAATCTTCGTAGCCATGACTATAGCGTCTATGAGAAGGTTGATAGGTTGCATATCCATTTGATCCTGAATGTCGTCGCGGAGGCCATCCACAAACCTCGCAATTTTGTAATCTTCACTTTCAGCTAAATTGGTACGTGCGCCCAAACGATGAAAGGCTTCAGTGTAATCAGCGACGGTTTTAGCGCCTTGTCTGCACCGTTGGTACTGCTGGTATAATATTTGCTCGAAGTTGGGCGGTAACATAAGAGGCGAAGCATTCTAGACCAACTACAAATTGGTCGCTTGCCCAGTCTGCGCCTATTAATCTCAAGTTGATCCCACCACGCCGACGCATCTGCTTGAAGCTTAAAGGCCACCAATCGCACTTTCTTGTCGTCTGGGGTATTGGTGTAATCGAAGGAATTTTCGACATTTTTTACCCAGTCCAGAAAAGCCTCCACATCCATTTTCCCATTGAACGTTGGTAGATCTATCTTCATCCTGAAATCAATATGAACACCTCCTCGTTCGGCATTGTATTTGTTCCTAGCAAACCGAGGGTTTTGTTGAAAAAATTCATCATCATCTTCCGATGAATCAGAATCTTGAACCCTTAATCGCATTTCTTGATTCCTTCGGTCTCTTCCATCATGGTTTCTTGGAGCTTCAAGTGGTCTTGGATTGTTTCTTGGTTGGTTTCTTGGTCGATTTGCCTCCCCTGTATGCTGCAAATCATTGCGAAGCCGCTCTTGCTCGTCCGATATGAGCTCCAATTGCCTACCAAGATTTTCTAATAAGCCGTGTATGTCTTGGACGTTTGCACGGACTTCTCCCAAGGAATCTTCCATCAACAACAATCGATTGATGGTAGATTTTGGAGAAAAAACTTGTGGAGTTGAAGGATCCACGGGTCCTTTGTTGGGGTTTACTGGAAGTTTTCCAGCCATCAGGTCCTAAGGTTTTTGTCAGGGCTCTGAAACCAAATTTGGTGTAAAACCAAAGAGAAAGAAATCTTATTCAAGTTTTCTAATTTGAAAATACAAAGGACTGATCCTTTTAAAGGCAAAATCCAACGGCTAGAAGGCTAACAGAAAGCAAGCCAACGGCTAATAGCCTTACCGAAAGCTACTTAACATGAAACCTCCCTAACCGACTAGTACAAACGGATTAGATAGGTTATTATTACATCATTTAGGCTGAGAAACTACCATAGTGGTGACAAGGATGGATTTCCACGATGATTGGAGGAGGATTTTAGAGGTGTTTCAACATCAAATCGAGAAAAATTCATCATAAATCCTTTGGTATTTCAAGACTTGTTTTATGTGTTTATGAAGGTCTTCGAATTCTCCCATGGTGATCCTTGGCTAGTTTTCCTCCTCATTGTTGTTTTCATCGTTCATGTTCATTTGGGTTATATTTCCCTTTTATTATTTTGTGTTCCGTTTTTCATTTTGTTCCTTTTCATTTAATAATGAGAAGCCGTATCTTGTTAAGTTCTTTTTTTTTTATATAAGAAACCTGAGAAGTATATTACTCACAAAAAAGAGATACAACTCCAGGGGCGGGGGTAGAGGGAGCCCCCTCCCACAGGAACTAGTTCAAGAAAGCACTTCAATTTTAGAGGATCAAAGTGAGGGAGTAATAACAAAAGAATTTACTACAAGTGTAGCACCACCTAGAAGCTATGAGTTGTACAATGCTCCAAAAGTTTGATAAGTTAGGACAAATATTCTCAAAGGATCTCCAACTTCTTTCAATCCATACATTCCACAAGAAGCCACTGTAGCATAATTCTAAAGAGCTCTAGCTTTGTGCTTGAAGCTTCCACCCGCAAGAGCCTGCAGTATCCAGTCATCTACTGTCTTTAGGAGGTAACAACTAATGTTTAAGGCTTTGAAGAGGAGTGACCAGCAAGCTTTGGTGTAAGAGCAGCGAAGGAAAATATGATCTGAAGACTCTTCATCTTCTGTGCACGGGGGCACACCGAGGGGTAAAGGACCCAATTTTGCATCTTTTTTGAAGTCTGTCGTGTGTGTTCAGCCCCCTATGAGCCAATGATCACAAGAAGACTTCTATCTTATTTGGATATCTAAAGTTCCAAATGGCTTTAAGGACCATGAACTTCAAGACTTGCCGCCACTTGCCTTGGTGGTAAAAAAAAACCAGAATTGTCAAGCTTCCACCATATCTTTTCCTTCTCCCAACTGGACAGCATCTATTTTAGTATCTTGTTAAAAGAAAAGGAAAAAAAAGAGAGAGAGAGGAGGAGGAAAGGAAAAGAAGGAAAAAACATAGAAGAAGAAAGATGAAACAAGAGTATTACAAGTCCTTGGCTTCCTTCTGAATTTTGAAATGTTTCTTTGTTTTCATGCATTCCCATATTGGTGTCAGTCGTTTCTTTTGGCTTAGCCCACCAACATAGAGACAAAAGACAATAGTGTCTTATGCAAATTGGAGGTGATTAATTTTGACCTCATTTTCCCCAATTTCTAAACCTAAAGGAACACTCGTTTCTGAACCTATTCAAAAGTCTACATAGAACATTAGCAACCATGAGAAAAAGGAAAGGAGAAAGGGGGTTTCTTTCTCTAGAGGCCAAAATTTTTCGGTCTTCTGACCTTCATTTAGAAAGATTGAGAGCTTTGAGCCAAAGACACAAATGCAAGTCCACTTGAGCCATTTAACCTCGGAGCCTTTAACTCCATTACTAAAAAAAGGAAGTTCCAGTATGAGCTTAAAAATCCAACTTTTCACTTTTCTTCTGATCAAACCTTCCATAATTTCATTCACAACAAGGACGGGATCTTGAATTTGCCTACTACCTACAAAAGCATATTGAACTTTAGATATAATATCTAGAAAATGAGGCTTTAATCTTTTTGAGAACCTTGTATTATAATTTTGTAGACACTATTCACCAAGTTAATAGGTCTATAATCTTCCACCTTCACGGTCTTCGATCTTCCAAGGATGAGCACCAACAAGGGTCTCCTCGAGACGAGCATTTTAGAATCCTTTCTCGAAAAAATGTTGAAATAATTCAAGAAGACCGTCTCTAATAATATTCCAACATTGTAGAATGAACTCCATAAAATAACCATCTAGGATTGGGGCCATATTTTCACCTATGTTGCAAATAGCATTATGAATTTTGGCTTCCTGCACCAAGAGTGAAACCATTGGCAAGACTTGGGGTATCTTCGTCCTACTGGCTAGAGGTCTCAGTTTAAACCATTGGATGAGCTTAATACAAGCTTCCCTTCCACTGCATAATTGCGCTACTACTTGATGTCTCCCAGTTTCGGGCCTTGAGGCGGGTGCGAGTGCCCCCGTGTGTGGAGGAACAAAACTCCAATTCCCGGTTATCAAAAAAAAAAAACTTCCTCAAAAGGGTTCTCCCTTAACCTCTAAATCAGCTTAACTATCCTCTAAATCAGTTTAACTTCATTATAACCCAAGGAGGATACATAAAAAGCTTTAAGATTTTTTTTTTTTTTAAATCCTCTAAAAAGATGAAATAATCTCAAGCTCAATCTCTCTGTCCTAAACTAAACAAAAGCCATTATCACCACCAGCTCACTTTTCATAAATTTCTCCTAGCAAAAGCAAAACCGAAGAAAGTCATATTCTCCTCTCTTTCAGCCATTTGATTTTACATCTTAGGATCCAATGTTGGGCTTTATTGAAAGAAAGATGAAGAAACTCCAGTTGAAAAAGCTCTGCTGTCTTGGTCTCCCTTGTGGACAGAATGAAATTATCTTCCTGACGCCCCAGAAAAGGCACCGTGGTCCTAATTTTTACCGTCTTTCTTGGATGGTTGGACCTTCATGTGACCAACATACAGATAAAATTTAATCAAAGTATCAACACCATTAAATCTAATTCCTTGTGAAGAACCAATATATTTTGCCTTTTCCCTATCATTCTGCTTTATGAAACCTTCAATTCAGAATGTTAAGAGAGAAATTGGGACTCATCGACACTTTTCAGCCATGAGTTCACTCACACCACAGACGTAGTAGATGTCATAACCAAAAATATCATGCACGGGTTAATCATGATGTGGTACCACCCGAGTCAATTCCATGAGTGGAATTGATCAATGATTTTATCTGAATATTGTTTTTTTTTTATTTATCTGAATATTGGTTTATAGTACACCAGAACCTTTTACACATGCTATCAGAGATTGCTACAATCTGTTAATGTCATTCTCATTATTTGACCCACTGCTTACTAAATCCATGGTGTCTTTGCAGTCTGATGAAGTATCATCACAAAAGAAATTTTACTCAACAATTTGGGATTACTAAACAAAAAATTCTACTCAACAATTTGGGATTAATTTAATTAAAAATAAAACCCTTAAATATCCCTATAATGAATAAATCTTTTCGAGTGAAAAACTTAGATTATTTTATCTGTAGGGAAATAAAATATTCGAACCAAGATGTAACTGATTTATCACTAACAAAAAATGGAGTTACATTTCTTTTCAATGGTGGAAAATTAAAATTAAGATTTCTAATTAACAAGCAGAACTTTATAAGCAACCCCAGACCTGAGGCAGCCTTTCCAGCATCCAAACAAGTGGCTTTTTTCTCTACTATAGCAGTTCCTCCAAATTTGTCACCAGTTTCCTTCTCAATAATAGCTTCTTCTTCAAATCGTTCCCGGCCCTCAAGTAACGTACTAAGATACTTGTATATATTGCTTTGAATCATAAGCTTTATACTCTGGAGCTCTTCTGGAGTAAACTTGTTCCCATATAAAAATTTGGCCTGTTCCATAAAGCCAGGGCAAGAATACATGAACGTTAAAAAAAAATGCTATAAAATTCCAGATTTAAAATATTAAGAAAGAATAGACCTTTCACTAACGAGAGTACATCCAAATCACAAATTATCATCTATCAATGAAAAGTTGTTTCTTGTTAAAAGAAAAAAGAAGTTGATCGAATGGTTTAGCGAAACAAACAAATCATCATTATTGCTTATTATTATTATTATATTAAAAAACCTTAGATCAGCATACATGCACCTCGCATAAATATTGGATCATAATAAGCTCGCATAAATATCGGATCACAATAAGCTTTTGTCGCTGAAGATGGCAAGAGAAATATATAAGATTGGAAATTAAATGAAATAGGAGCAATTTGGAAACTAATTAAGTGCTTGTGCTTGATTCAGGGCAAAATAAATAATGTGCCACATGCCTGTTTAAACAAAGTGCTAGTTCCAGTTCCTTCAATCCCAAACAAGAGAAGCTTATGAATTCTCCCATGCTCCAAATACTCCGGCACAGACCTGCTAGATATGGTAGTTGGATCTTCTTTTTCCCCATGGGGATTGCCGGGAGGTACTGGGAGTGAAAATAATGAACACAACAAGCGGGTTGATGCCTGCCTACGAATAGTCATTATATAATCAGCATGATAAAGTGTTTACTACAATTAAAAACAAAAGGTAAATGCATATGATAGAACCTTTCCCCATATGTTCCCTTTAATGTTATTTTGACCCTCTTCCTCATAAGATCCATCATCATACACCCAGAAATGAGTGTCTCGAGGACACTGCACATTGGCCAGCTGAGAAAAATGGGCACGGTAAGAGCAAAACGCAGATAGTTTTCAACAGAAAAAGCACAATAAGAATGCCCCTTCCCTCAACATGATCACAGACAAACATAATAAACAAAAAAAAGTTCATTTTGTATCTTTGAATATTTTATGTTCCTTTTCATTTATCAATGAAAAGTTCGTTCCTTGTAAGAAAAAAATAATAAATAAAATTTTAAAAAATACCAACGAAGGGGTGATTGGGTTTTCAAACACATTAAGGTTAAGGTTGATTCAAATTAGGTAACTTCAGGTTAGTTTCAAGATTAATGGAGATCAGTAGCTGTTGCGTTGGCAATAAGTATTTCTGCATTTGGTTTGATAAAGGTTTATTCTTTGTTGAACATAAGAGTTGTAATTGTAAGTTACCTCTTCATTAATCTCAAGTAGTTTGGTTGGAAAATATTTTAGTCAAATTGCTGCATCCTCATGTTTATATAGTTTTCAGATATAGTGAGACTAAGACATCAGTATGGTACTTGTCGAATTCAAAAGCATCATGTTGATTTTATTTGGCATTTTGAATGTGTTGTGTGGCCAAAATCTAGGGGTTTGAAAAGAATTTTATTCCAGGGAAAAGTATGAAAGGATGGCCAGTATTTTGGAACATGCTGAAGATGTCTTTTCTTCTTTTTTTTTTAACAATAAACAAATTTTCATATCAATGAAAAGGAAAAAAAGTTCAAGGATACAAACTCCCGAAGGAGAGATAGAAAAATAGAAAAGAACAAAATAGAAAAGAGACTCAACGAGGAGCAATATAGATAATATAAAGACAATAAAAAAGCCAATAAGACCACCCTAAACATGCTGAAGATGTTTTAATAAAGTTCAATGAGAAGCCTAAGTCAAATCAACCAATTTCAAAATTTGTCTCTTGGTTTTCATATGCTAATGAGAAATCCAAGCCAAAACAGCCAAATTCGGACTCTACCTCTCGATTTTCATATGCTGAAATGGTGAAGAAAAGCATGAGTACTGGGTCAGGGAAGAAACTGAGATGCCCGATATTGATTGGGAAAATATGATAATCATCACCAAAATATGTGAACATGAAGAATGGAAAGACATCTCTTTGCTTTGAAGAATAAATTTTCTCAAAATTGTCGTCTTTTTTTTTTAACAAGATACGAATCTTTCGTTAATGTATGAAAATGAACCAAATTTGTTGAAAGATACAAATCCTAGAAAGGGTGAAATGGAAAAAAGACATGAAAGAAATAAGATACAATAAAGCAGCCAAAAAGAAGCTAAAAGATACAATAATACACTAAAAAATAATGCAGTAGTAAAAAAGGCCTCCCAATTAGAGCATATGATGCTAGAGTAACTATCAAAGAGATTGGAAAGATAACACCATTTTGAAGCTTTAGGCAATACAGAAGCTTCGAATTTGACAAAGTATTAAAGTCAGCCAAAATATTAACCAATCCTTTCTCCCTGCTTCTTTTTTCTCTTCTATTCTGGTCATTTATGAAAATATAAAGCGTACTTGATAGTTGATACCTTCAATACTCTGAGCTCAATCTTTGTGATTTCACGTCCATTTATAAAAACTTTTGTGTTCCCTTTGCTCGCATCCGCCCTAAGCTTACCTCCAACACTCAGTTTTGAACTAATTATCCTATCAGGCTTCTCTCCCTCCTGAAATCAAACTAACGGTAAATAAATGATGCGTAGAAGATTGTCAATGGATATGGACTGATTTTCTTTTCACCTTTCCCCAAAGCCCTGAATCCTTGTCGTACCAATACCTTCCCGGTTTCAACTTCTGCGGAGGGACCTCACAGCCCAAAATCTCGGCCAATTCTTCTGGACGTAATTGCCTTCCGTTCACAATTAGCTGCTCGGGTCGAAGCTGATTAGCCGGGCACTCCTTTTCAGCTTTCAGTATCTGCTCAATCTCCAAAGGGCTACATACTCTTGATAAAACCCTGGAACACTTGCCCAAAATTGGTCTCTTCAACTCGGCTATCGGCCGCCCAATGCAGCTCACGCACTTCCGTCCCTCTGGCATTGATCCCATTGCCTTTAGTAAACAATTACCGCAGTACTGTGCATCACAGACCAAACAAGCTTCCCTCTCTTTCAACCGATTCCCTCTCTTGCATCTACCACAAATTCCTTTCTTTTTCGATCGTTTTTCCTGGGCACGGGATACGGCCGGGGATGTAGTCGCATCGGTCGTGCACGACCTGGGAGAGGAAAATACATCTTCGTCGTCGTCTTCCGAATCTCTCGGAGTAACGAACGTCACAGTGTTTGCACGCTTCCCTTCGATCGTAGCAGGTTCGGACTCTAGATTCAAGTCCCGAACGCACAATTCTGAACTGAACACCTCGTCTACGCCATTTGCAAACTCTGAGCGTTCACTATTCTGTGATTCCAATTGAACTATTGAAACTGAAGATGATCTATGACTCTCCACTGGACTACGAGGGACTGATCCATTTCTTAACCGATTGAACCTGGAAGCCCTGGGAGCAATAGGATAGACAACCGGAATCGAAGAGGTGTCGGAGACCGGAACGATGGAAGGAGAGAGGATCGAAACTGAATCCAAATCAAGCGGGTCAATTTTCGGTAGCTCATGAGCCACGGGAGGGCCTTGATACTCAACGGCGATCGAGTAATCAAGGTGTTCTTCGTCTGGTAAAGGTGCTCCAGCAGGCAGCATCCTCCGTAAAGCCTCTTGCCAAGCATTCTCCTCATCGGTCTCTGAAGCCATGAGGAGTTGATGAGTGGAGAGAAGTATGACCACTTCGTAAAACCAAAAAAAAAATGGCGAAGAATCATGGGGCGGGCCAATGTTCGGAAGAGTTGTGGGAGGTGGGAGGCGGCATTTGTAGACGGAGAGAGTTAACGGATACGTTAAAAGCAGACGGGCAAACGCTTCATAATTTACGTATAATAATTGAGATATACCTCCAACTAAGAAAAACGGCGAGTTCGAATCCTCTCCCCCAACATATTATACATAAAATAAATATTTATTTGAAATTGAATCAAACAGTGGGACCTAGTTCAGATTAGGTAATCTCGTTCACTAAAATGAACCATTTCATCATTCTCATTCTTTGTTCCGTGGTTCCTCATATTTATTGTAGTTACTTTAATACTTTTATCTTTTCTCTATGATTCCTCCATACTTATTGTAGTTACTTTAATACTTTTTCGTGTATGGGTGATGTTTTTTTCAATTAATTGTATAATTAAAATTTATATTATTGTATAATTAAATTTTTAATTTATATAATTTTTATTAGTGGATGTGAATCAAATATTATAAAGTTATTTTTTATTTTACTTTCTTATTATCGATTAAAATCAATATATTTTTTAAAATATAATTTATTATTATTAAATATTATAATAATAAAATTTAATAATATTCTATATTAAATGAGGGTTGTTGTGATAAAAAAATTATTTTAGTTGATGTAATTTTATTTTTATTATTCATTATTTATTCATATTAAAAATAGTATAATAAAAAATATCTACTGTCGATAATATAGTAATAAAATGAATTAAAACTTATTTTAATTAAAAAAATAACACAATAATGTATTTGTAATTAGATCGAAAGAAGAAATTGATATACTAATACTTGTTGTATATCTGATTCTGATTCCGATTCCATACAGTTTTAGTAAACAACATTAAAAGAAATTTGATCCTAATTCCAATAAACCACGAATCAATCAAAATAAAAAAATTGTTGTCAATAATTATATTAGTTTGATCCCATCATTTTCAGTTGTGATATACTTTATTGAAATTTCATTCAATTTTTTTATATGATAATTTTAGAGAGAAAAATATAAAATTTGTAGAGTACAAAGTTCGTCCAATACTGTGTTCCAACAATGCTATGGAGAGTCTGTTGATGGTTTTTTTTTATGCTATCGCATATGACATTAGTTGTAGTGTCTTTCGGTGTTCGAACTACTAGTCCAAATACTTGGTGTTTTGAAAGTGAGTTTAATTGAGTATTGATTGCTTATTTCCTCTAAAGTCAATATTTTATTTGTCAACATTGTTTTATATATTTTTATTCGTAATCCTCGTTTTCATATACAATATCAAGAGCAACATTATACGGAAAATATTGTCAATAACTATATTAATTCGGTTCAATTATTTTCCTATCGTGACATAGTTTGTTAAAATTTTATTATTATCCTCACGTACGCATTTGATCTTCTTCACTAATTATACTATTAGTCATGTTACAAGTTCCTTCACGCGTATTTACATTTTCAACCAAGTCATCTTGATTATTGGCTACCTTTCTTTTTCGATTATTTTTAATGACAACTAACTCCATTAGGACATCAAGTTTTAGTGGAACATGCAATTGGTATATAAGACTTAGTCAATTTCTTAGCATATATAAATGCATTTGATAATTGACTGGCTATATTTTGCGAATTAATTATTTTTTGAAGTTCAGGTCCACATTGATTTGTATGGGGATCTAAATGAGACAATAACAATGCATTCAATTAATTTATTTTTCAAACTTCTTAATTCTTCGTGTGATATTGAAAATTTGTTTCGTTAAAATTAAAATTAGCCAAACGTGCAGTAAATACATCACTCATCAGGGGTTCAAGATATTTAATAAGCCCATATTAATACGTTGTGGTAGAGTAATTGGAACGTGTATTGCACATCGACAAATTCACATATGAGAAATATCTTGCTCCTTGCCATAAGCTAGTTGTAATGCATAATACTTATGATAAAGTGTTGGCATAATGAACTCGAGCGATGCTGCAGGCAAAATAGCATTGTCCCGTATAGATATAGGAAACTTAGCTCTCATAAGCAATGTTACAACAATTAACTATTGTCATTTTATAAATGATTATGCTAAACCATTTTGTGTATGAATATGTGCTATAAGATGTTTAACAATTGGCTTACAATAATTATTAAATGCTTGAGATGTAAATGCACTAGAATTGTCAAGTCAGAGGATTGTAATTGTAAACTAAGCAAATCGTGCTCTCAACTTGATTATTTGAGCAACAAATATTGCAGATGCAAGGTCTCAACTTGATAACAAGCACACGTGTGATCATCTATTGGATGTGTATTATTAACACCATAAAATATCTAAATGGTTCACTTGGTGGATTAATAGGTCTACATATATTGTCAATAAATAATTTAAAAAATGCAGATGATTCTCTACAAATTAGAAACAAAACAAGACACGGTAAAACAAGAACAACAAGAGATTATAAAATTGGAGAAAATATGAAATTTGGATTTGATTACTCTCTAGTTTTATTTATTACTTTCACCTTTCATGAACCATTATCTTTGTTTATAGGTAATTTTGACAGCTCTTGGAAGTACTTGACCCTTAAGAAGAGTGGTAATAAGATACACGAAACATTGGGCAATAAGTACACATGGATTTTGGACATTAAAAAAAATGATAAATTGTACCAACCACAACTATTGTGACAATTATACCAAAAAGTAAATATTAAACCCTTGGTTGGAGGTGAATTCTCAACCTACACGTGGCATATTATGGTTGGAACAATAGCCATAGACGTGTCATTTTATGTGAGAATGTTTGCTTCGGCCATGATTTCTCGTGTCGAGCCGAGCAGCTGTGTAGGCCGAGCCGATCTAATATTAGACTTGGATTGCTTCGACTCAACCCTTCATCCAACAAACTCCACGACAGCGTGCATGTCTCACGACAACCTTAAAGAGTCATTGAAGCCTCGTCGGGGACCCGAGGTTTCGTACCTATAAACAAGTTCATTCCGCTTCATTTCGAGGTACGCAAACAAACCAATTCTCTCTCGAATTGACTTGTGCATTTGCTGACTTTGGCATCAGAGTTTCTACTCTATTTTGTAGGTCCTCTGTGCCTCATCTAGAGCTCGTTGTTCTGCTCATCCTTTTCGAACTGAAGCTGGAAGACGATCAAATTCTTGATCAAACACCTTTAAACTTTTACAAGTAAAAAAATTACACCCCTATGATGAAGGTTACCATTACACCCTCAAACTTTTAATTACAAAAATTAAACCCTTATGGTAAAAAAATTACACATCAATTTAAACAAATTAAACTCTTAAATTTTCATAAATAAAAGAATTAAATTTATTTTTACTCCTCCGTTCTTTTTACTTCCTCTATCATTGTTCTCACTATCCATACTTTCTCTCTCTAGAAGCAGTATTTTGTGGACTGACAAAATTTATCTATTCGAACAAATTGGGGACACCGAAAATGTTAGAGGTGTGGGTGTAGTTTTTGAGCAAACATCTTCCCCAAACGACGTCGAATTCCGCCACCGATTGAAATGCGAACGACACGATGGACAATCATTAAGCGTTTGACAAGAATCGTCGAAACAGAATCCTCTGATGCTCAAAATTCCGGCCAATTTTATGTTTTTGTCAGCAAGACTTTAAATATCTCTCTCTCTACTTTCTCTCCATAACACTTTATGGACTTTATTTCACCGTTCCTACTTTAATTTTCCCCCTCCCAAAATGGTTGGAGCAAAATTAAAAATCCCAGCAGTCGAGAAGAGGGTGATGAGCGCTCAAGAAAATCTTCAAGAATCCCTAATTGAGTCCCCCTTTTCGTCTTCACTCTTTTACCTCCAGTGAGTTGGGAAAATTGACAAAATAAACGTTCTAGGTGTTTCTTTAAGTTTTCTAATCGTTCCCTCCAAAACACAAGTTTTCTAGTCACTGCTGACATCACATACTTTGTCAAATGACATTTCATGTCCCTCCTTACTTTTTCTTCTCTTCCAGACTCCATCTCTTTTCTCTCTCCCCTCTCTCCTCCATTTCTTAGATTTGCTTGATATTGTCCATGATTTCTACACAACACACACCAATTATTGGCGTCTCCGCTAGGATTCAATGATTGGGGGTCCCGTTCGGTTGCCGTCCGCTGCTTCCATCCCGAGCTGTTGCGCCTCCCTGGTGGCCTCTCCGGCGACATTGTTGAACAAGAATAATTTGCATATGAAATAAGATAAAAATTTCCTTATTATTTTTCCCAACTCTTTCACCCTCCCTTCTAAAATCAAATTTTCAAGATTTAAAAAACTTTCCTTCTATATCTCTTGCACGTCCCCCCCGTCCGGACTATCTTCTTCTCCATGAAACCAAATGCGCAGGGAGGGGAGAAGAGAGAGAGGAGAGAAGAGAGAGGGACAAAGCGAGAGCGGTGAAGAAGTCGTGATAATAATGAAAAAAATGGGATGGTTAGGAAAAAAAGGGATTGTTTTCTTTTGCGAGATCGAGAGAGCGAGATCTAGAGAGCGGTGAAGAAGTGGTGATAATAACGAAAAAAATGGGATGGTTAGGAAAAAAAGGGATTGTTTTCTTTTTCTTTTTTTTTTCTTTACTCCACCAAATTGAGTTAAATTAAATTTTAAATTTATGATTAAAGAAGCAGATTTATATTATGAGGAAGAGATTAAGGAAAAAACATGATTTTTTTTTTATACTTCCACCTAATTAGATAAAATTTTAAATTAACTATTAAAGGAGGACTACCTAATTAAATTATAAATTTGAATTCTAATCCTAATCAAAATAAGGGGAGACATTAAAGGAGAGATTTATGTTAATTTTTCAAATGATTCGTTCAAATAATTAAATAGGAAAAAAACAATTAAGAAAACAAATCTAAATTAAATTTCAAATTTGAATATACTAAAATTAATGCGATTTTATAATTTTAAATTTTAGTTAAAAAAATCTTCAATGCTTAGTATTTTAAATTTGAGATTTCGTCTCTCCATTCCAATTTTTAAAATCGTTTCTCGCTCAATCTCGCTCTCGCTCACTCATCTCTCGTTTTCTCTCTCTCGCTCAATTTTATCTCTCTCAACTTTCTCTTATTCAACTCTCTCTCTATCTCCTTCCCATCCCATCGTAACTTTCTTCCTGTCCTGAGCCTCTTTCTTTGATGAACGACCTCCCTCGTCGGCTTTGATGCATCCGTCGTCGACGATTGTTGAAGGTCACGGGAATTATGGAGGCTGCTATTTAAAAAATGGTGAGAGATTTAGGTTTTTTTTTATGGTTTAGTAAACAAGAAAAAACTTAGGCTTGCGGAAGACATGGAAAAGAGAAAGAAAGAAGAAAAAAATCCGGAAAATGAGGAAGATAGAGGTAGGGAGAAGAAATAAAGAAAAAGAGAAATAAGGGAGGAAAATGACGAAAACTAAAAACTTTTGGCTGGAGTAAGGAGGGGCATGAGAGGTCATTTGGTAAACTAAGTGATGTACTAGAAAACTTGTGTTTTGAGAAGAGCGATTAAAAAACTTAAAAGGGACTCACATGAAGCTTATTTTGTCAATTTTCTCTAGTGAGTTCCATTTTTCTCGAAGAGAAAACTTCAACACACATAATACCGACTTCCAGAGAGAGGGGAACGAGGAAGAGAGAGTAAAAAAAATAGAGTCAAAATAAATTTAATTTTTCAGTTTACTTTTTAAAAATTAAAAGTTCGAGGGTTCAATTTTTTTTTGAATTTATGAAAGTTTGAATGTTTAATCTAAAATTGAAAGTTTGAAGGTGTAATTGTAATAATAATCTTTTCCGCTCGGTAAAAATGTGAGGTTTTAGCTTTCACAATTCAAAGTTTGAGAGTGATGGTCATAGGCATATTTGGTTTTTTACAAATTGTGTAAAAAAAAATAAAAAAAAAGAAGAAAAAGCGTATATAAGATAACGTTTGTAATATACACCATCCCGTTTATAGGGTCCGAAGTGCGAAAAAAGCATTACATATCAAACAAGCCCTGTAATAAAACCCAAAATTTGAGTCAGACTTATTAGCCAGCACACATGGCTGGCCTTCCCTGTTTTCCTGTATTTCTCCATTCTATGTTCTTCCACCTAAAGTCCAGTCCAAACGTTTACTTTCGACTCTCTGTTTTCAAACTTCTCCCATTTTTCTATTTATAGTTTCCATTCTAGTCTTCAATGTCACTCTGAACGATCTCTGCGTCTATACCTGGGACAGCACCAAATTGAACACTTCCTCCATACCCCAGCAACATAAGGAACGCTGCTGCTATGGTCTTCAAGGGCAGGTTCTTCTCGTCCTCAAAGAAGTCTGATTCTTCAAGCCCCGACGGATCCAGTCCCCGGTTCCTTGGTTCTAACTCACCCATCAGATCCGATAAGAAGAAGAATAAATCAGCCGCCAAAGATGAACCCCAGATTTCCAATACCAGTAGCAGCAGCTTCAGAGGTACCGTTCTGAAAGATGCTTCCCGGAGCAAGGATGGGAAACGAAAAGATAGTCAAGCTCAAATGCCGATCGGGACGCCCTCGAAGTCCGACCCAGTCTCCGGCTTGAACTCGGGGCCGAAGGCTAAGAAGTCGACTGATGTGAAGGACGTGGCCTCATCGGTTTCACCTATTCTAGCATCCTCCCTTGGACTGAATAGAATAAAGACAAGATCAGGCCCGTTGCCACAGGAGAGCTTTCTGGGTTTCAAAGGTGATAAAGGGTCATTGGGTTCGAGTAATCTTTCCAGGAACTGTGGCGATGGAAGCTCAGGCTCGAATTCAGGTTCTGCATGGTCGGGGTCTTCTAGTGGGGGAAAAAGAGAGGCGGCGAGTCAGAAAAGAATGGGTTTTCAGGACAATCTTAAAAGCTATATTCACAACGCTAGCAATTCCGAAAATACGCTAATCGCTAGTGCACCATCTACTGAACGGAGTCCAAATTCGTTAGGACAGCCTCGGTTACAGAATATGGAATCGTCCACTGAAGCCGGTATTGTTTGCTGGTCTCTAATATTGAAAAGCCTGTTGATATCGTGATTTTGAACTCTGTACCTTTATTTCATGTGCTTTTCGTCTTTAAATTCATACAATTGAGCAGAATTTTGGTATATCTCTACGTTACTAGCACGAAAGTATCAGCATGATTTTCATGTTTGGATAGAAAATAGAAGCTCTCTATGTTATACATCCTTGCCGTTAGTTCAATGCGATATCCGGCTCTCCCAGATTAAATACCTGAAGTTCCGGATGCAGTAGTCAGAGTTGATGAATAAACGCCCTCTATGAAAAGTTGGTATAAGATGTTGAGTTGACAAGCAGTATTTCATTTTTTGAATTCTATAAATTTAATCGATAGAATTTATTTTGCTTTAGATCGACCATAGGATATTTTTGACTCATATCATCCAAATAGTACGAGCATTCATGTTTGAGGAGAAACCGATGAAGAGCTAGAGTGTTGTATTTTGTTATAATTTATGAAAACATCATGAAAGACCGAATTCGTTGAATAAGTAGTTTCAAAACTTATGGCTGAAATTAGAAAGGATGCCATTTTATTTACTATTTCACCAAGGCTGCACACAATGGGGTGGAGACAAACATGAGGGTGCCTTTTTCGGACAACTTCAGTAGTCAGGGTCCAATAGCTAGATTCCAGACAAAATCATAGACTACTTTAGGAACTTTGAACCCCCAATAATATTTTTGGAAGAAGAGACTGAGAAAGGGAGAATTTTGATGAAAGAGAAAGTTTGGGAGGAGACTTGGGACTTAGCTCATCTTAATACTTGGTGTTCTTTTTCTACTATCTATTGTAATTATGATTCTTTTGTTATTAACGTAAATTGGAGTGCCTTTTTGTAGACTCCAATTGGTCTCTTTTCGTACTTTTAATGCTAACAACAAAAGATTTAGTTTCTTATAACAAAAATATTATCGCTATATTTATATTTTATAATGATCTTCTTTAGATTTCACAGTTGGTTGATGGGATTTTAGATTGGTGAAGGAAAAAACATTAGCTTTTGGCACTAAAATTTTGAAGACATACATGGATTTGGGGCTTAGGCGGGCTAAAACTTTTAAAAGTATATGGCAAAAAGAAGTAACAGGAGTAATCAAAATAAAGCCTAAGAGTTAGTTTGAAACAAGATGTCTCTAGCCTAGGGAAGAGCATGGAAAAAAGAGGAGGAAATACTCTGAACTAATGAATAAGTGGTTTGAAGATAGAAATGTAACTACTCATCTTTCTTAGAAGTTAATTTCTCTAGCCTTGCCCAAAAATATTTTACCATTAAAGGAACTGATAGGAGTCGCCCTTAGGGTAATTAGGGATATTATTAGGGTATTGAGGGTACCTTAGTAATTAGATATGTAACTTGTTAGGGTGAGTTATTATAAATGGAGTGAGGGCGTAAGAATGAAGTTAGGCAATCAGTGGATGGTTTAGGGTTGAGTATGAATACTCAAGAGAAGAAGAGTCCAAGTACCTCAGATTACTTGGGAGTTATTGTAGTTTCTTATTTTTTTAGAACAAGAAACAAACTTATCATTGATAATATGAAAAGGAAGAAAAAAGTTCAAGGATGCAAGCTCCCAAAGGAAGCGAAAGAAGAAAAAGAAAAAACAAACAGAAGTTATTGTAGTTTCTTATACCTTTCATAATTTAATATATTGGTAGTTGTTTGGGTTCCATCAATGGTATCAGAGCAGTTCGTTTCTGGCAATGGATTATGCACATAAGAAGGTTATTCGATTGTTGGAGCAGATGAAAAAGCAGGTTGACTTGAGGATTGAATCCATGACTGAAAAAATGGAACAAACAAGTATGGTGCTCCGATCCTCGGTTGATAAGGAGAACAATGAGATACTAAAAAAAACAGAAGAAGAGATTATACCAATGAAGGTGACACTAGAACGACCATACAGAGATGGGAGGAAGACGATGACCAGAGAAGAAAAGTTGTAGAACTTAGAGTTAGTGAAGCCCAAACCTGATCCCGAGAAAGAGAAGTGGGAACAACCAAAGGAATTTTCAAGGGTCAGCACAAATCTTTGTTCGATCGGTTTAACCTAGCTAAATGTGAAGCCTCTCAATGGTGTTCTTTGTAAACTATTTTTGGGAACTATTATTCTTCTCTTATTTGTTATAATTGGGGTGCCTTTTGTTCCCATTTTTAGTTTATCTGTTTATTTATGTTTATCTTTCACTCTTTCAAGAGTTTGTATTGTTAAACATTTTGTTCCTTTTCATTATTTCAATGAGAAGTTCGTTTCTTGCTTAAAAAAAAGGGAAAGCACATTTATTTTCTTAGGGCTACCTGTTTTCCAAAAAGCTGCTAACAGTTTTTTTGGTTATTTGTGGCCTTTCTCCAAGTGCCTTGACATAGATCTTACTGAGAAGATTCTTGAAGAGTCAAGACCCCATTTTATTTTGTCTTATAAAAGTGAGAGGGAGGTGGAATTTAGAGCCTCAAGGAGAGAAGTAAACTCAATTATTTCAGTGTCTTTCAAATTTCTTCTCGAAGTAAACTTCCAGGAATTGGTGGAAATATCCCAATAATCCGCCACTGAGCAATTGGAAGAGTTGCTGATTAGGAAGAGACTGTTGGCTCGATGTTATTCCTCTTAAATTGTGTTTTCCACTTATTTTTAAGGTGGTTTTACAGCCCTCAAGATTTCGTTGCTGATTTTTGGGATCAGAATATCCTCTCATGGCTTATTATGTATAGGAGCAACTTGAAGGAAGACGAATTTGTGAAACTTAGCAAAGAAATGAACAAGGACAGTGAACTAAAAGATGATTTTGATCTTTTGAAGACATATATCGAGGGAAATAATGCCACGGAAGGGAGCTTTCTTTGAAGCCTAACCGATGTGTTGAAATCACCATAGAGCAAAATTCATGTGAAGAAACTGATTTCTTTTGACTTATGGATTTCCAAACTACCTTTGAGGAAGGCATCAGAGAACCATTTGTGAGCTTATGTAACATGGACGTCTTTTTTATCATCTCTAGAGCTTATTTGAACCCCTTTGAAACCCTGCTAATAAAGGCATTAAATCACAGAAGTGTTCAATATCATCATCCTTCAAGTTAATCTTGTATTATTGTATTTATTTGATTGCTGCTGTATCGTTTTCTCAGGTAATTATATTAGCATAACTGGAAAATTGTTGTAATTCATCTAACATCAGTAACTAATATCACAGGACACTATGAATCGGCATGGGGATCTTCTGAAGGATTAAGAAATTCAGATTTTTGTACGCCAGAGGTAATGTTAAAATATGCTTTTTTAATGCTACTTCAATTTCCATCTTTCCTTCTAATTGCAAAACTGACAATATTTCATATATTTTATTTAAGTTGTAATATTTCTCACCTTTCTGTTGTCCCGTTGTCCTTTTGGCTGTGGACTTTTTTTTTGGAATGAATTCTCTGTTTATTTTACAAAAAACTTGCTTTTCATTCATTTTGTGAGGTAGTTGAATTATTATTAATACTTGTTTTTCCAGTCTTCTTATGATTGTGAAAATCCAAAGGAGTCTGAATCTCCGCGCTTTCAAGCTATACTTCGAGTCACAAGTGCTCCTCGAAGGAACTATCCCGTCGATATCAAAAGTTTTTCCCATGAACTAAATTCAAAAGGCGTACGACCATTCCCACTTTGGAAGTCACGCCGCTTAAATAATTTGGAGGTGCTATCTCTTCTTTGTGTGTTATATTTTCTAGCTCTGTAGCAAGTTATGCCTCCTGAAGCTTATTGTGTTCATTAATCACATCTTCTGCAGGAGATCTTAGTTATGATACGGGCAAAATTTGACAAGGCAAAAGAAGAAGTAAATTCTGATCTTGCTATTTTTGCTGCTGATCTGGTTGGAATTCTAGAAAAGAATTATGATACTCATCCAGAGCGGAAAGAGACAATTGAAGACTTGTTGGTTTTAGCTCGAAGCTGTGCCATGACATCTCCTGGTGAATTTTGGCTTCAGTGTGAAGGCATTGTTCAGGAATTGGATGATAGACGCCAAGAACTTCCTCCAGGCATGCTGAAACAACTTCATACTCGAATGCTGTTCATTCTCACTAGGTGTACCAGGTTGCTGCAGTTCCATAAAGAAAGTGGGTTAGCTGAAGATGAAAATGTTTTTCAGCTTCGTCAGTCGAGAAATCTGCATTCTGCTGATAAACGCATTCCTCCAACTATGGGAAGGGAAATGAAAAGCTTTACTGCAACAAAGACTTCTAAGACAACTTCATCCAGGAAATCTTATAGCCAGGAGCAGCGTGGCTTGGATTGGAGCAGAGAACATGATGTACTGCCTGGAAATAATGTCCCGACATCTCCTGATCCTTCAAAGAACTTGGTGTCTCCTACTGGCAGAGACCGGATGGCTTCTTGGAAAAGGTTGCCTTCTCCAGCAGCAAAAAGTGTGAAAGAGCCTACTTTGAAGGAGCAGGGTGATAGTAAGAAGTTCAAACCTTTGAATCTGTCTAAAGTCAGGACTGGTGTTTCTGAAACTGATTTGGTTGCTGCTAAGGTTTCCGAGCTTCCTCTACCCAGAGATTGTCATGATCAGCCTTCCAAGCACCAACATAAACCTTCTTGGGGTTGGGGTGATCAACCAACTGTATCTGATGAGAGTTCAATAATTTGTCGCATTTGTGAAGAAGAGATTCCTACTGCAAATGTTGAAGACCATTCAAGGATTTGTGCAGTTGCTGATCGATGTGATCAGAAGGGTGTAAGTGTTAATGAACGTCTACTTAGGATTGCTGAAACTCTAGAGAAGATGGTAGAGTCCTTCACGCAAAAGGATTCTCAACATGTAGGAAGTCCAGATGTTGCAAAAGTCTCAAATTCAAGTGTGACTGAAGAATCTGATATCTCCCCGAAACATAGTGATTGGTCTCGCAGGGGCTCAGAAGACATGCTTGATTGCTTTCATGAAACTGAAACTTCTGTTTTTATGGATGACTTAAAAGGTTTACCTTCCATGTCTTGTAAAACTCGTTTTGGTCCAAAGTCTGATCAGGGTATGACAACATCATCGGCTGGTAGTATGACTCCTAGATCTCCATTATTAACACCAAGAACCAGTCAGTTTGACTTATTCTTAGCGGGGAAAGGTGCTTACTATGAGCATGATGATCTTACACAGGTATTCTTTATGTTAACGTGCATTTGTTTTGGGCTTTTTTAATCATAAAATATGCAATTGTAGCATGTGGTTGTGGATGCAGGACATTGCTGCTATCCCCACAAAACAAAAATAAAGTATTTTTTTATTTTTGAGATCTTTGTAGCGTCAAAATATAGTTAAGGAAAAGGAAACAAACTATAGTTTAGATATTTCCTCCATTGACCAATAAATTAAAAAATATAGTCAAGACTGTTATTGTTGGGCATGTGGTTGTGGATGCAGGACATTGCTGCTATCCCCATAAAACAAAAATGAAGTATGTTTTATTTTTGAGATCTTTGTAGTGTCAAAATATAGTTAAGGAAAAGGAAACAAACTATAGTTTGGATATTTCCTCCATTAACCTATAAATTAAAAAATATAGTGAGGACTGTTATTGTTGGGGATGATTGTGCTTTGCCTCCACCTCGAGGTATAGCTGGCCGTAGAGGTTTCGCTGGGACTGTACTTGTTCACAAGGTTGGAGGTTGGCTCTCTCTCATATATATATATACACATTACATATATAGATATATATAGTTTGGAATAATTCCCATGTAAGTTAATGGTAGCAAGATTAAGAAATAATTCCCAATTTACTTTAAATGTTCAAAGAATGAAATGATTTTTAAGACATTCTTAGTGGTCTGGGTCCCTCATCTGGATAGCAGACATTTGGGTCCTCTGAGTTTTAAGTTGTTTCGGATAGTTGAAAAGTGAGAATTTGGCTTTATAAAGGTTTGTTGGGTGCCCCTCATCTGGATAGCAACCTTTTTAGTGTGTTTTTATTCTGCAATTTGGTTGGTTGGTGACGAGTCCAAAGAATATTTTTGGCAGACCTATCAGTTTGTGAGTTGGCATATGGTGGCTTTTTCTGGAGGATATTTTGCACTTAGTTTTGAGGCTTTGTTTTTGGGGTTTGCTCCTTGATAGTCTTCGTGGAGCTGGCCTTTTCTCGCTCTGTTTTTAGCATTTCGGCTGGTTGTGGTTTAGTTCCTCCAAGATGTTTTATACTCTTTCATGAGTCCCTAGCCCTTGATCGGTTCATTTTGGAGTTTGGTTTTCGTTTTTGGTTCTAAGGAAGGTTTTATCCCTCAAGCTTTTGTCGTTCAGAAGTTATTCTGGTCAAGTTTTGTTGCAAGCAGTTTTATGAATTCCGGCCTAGAATGCTCTTTCTCTTCTTGAGTTCGAATTGCTCTTGTTGAGCTAATTCTATGTTATTTTTCTCTTCTTTTTCTTCCTCCTTTTTTCACTCCTTCAGTCCTTTGGGGGTTTGTATGTTAACATTTTTCCATTTCATATATATTTCATTATTCTCCCAATTATAGTTGTTTAAATTAGGAGACTTTCACTTTCTCGTATTAGCTTCTTGCTTTTTCTGTTTATTTCATTCCTTATGGGAGTTTGTTTCCTTTGGACATTTTTGTATCTTTCCATTATATCAATGAGAATGAGAAGTTTGTATCTTGTTAAAGAAAAACTCCATTAGCTTTTGGCGACTTATGGTTTGTAATTTACATTTTATTAATGAAATTATTCTTATAATAATGGAGGTGTTTGGCTAATATTATTGCTCAAAAAGAGTTCTTACTAGATGCCGAAAACATAAGTAGATTGTACTTTGATGTTGTGGAGGGGGTAGTTTTTCTGTCATTTATAAACCGTGATAATTTCATGCCATTTTTTCATATTATCATTTATACCGTAACACGAGTTTCTCATAAAATTGAAAATACTTCTATTATTATGAAAATAATTATCATTAACTCAAGGTTCATGAATTAGTTATTGTGCCAATAATGAGCAAGAACTGGCTATCCTTTGCAGATCAATGATCTTGCAGATATTGCACGTTGTACGGCAAATACACTTCTGGGTGATGATTGCTCGATGCAATATTTGTTAACATACCTTGAAGACTTGAGAGTTGTCATTAACCGCAGGAAGTTTAATGCATTGACAGTTGACACTTTTGGCACTCGCATTGAGAAGTTAATCCGGTCGGTAGCTTTGCAGTATAAATTGACTTTTGAAGTAATATGCACTTTACCACATCGTTTGGCATTTTATTGTCGAAGTTTTCAAATGACTCCCATTCTGCTAAGAACTTCTCTTGAGTTTTGATGGATAGTGATTTTGTAGGGAAAAGTATTTGCAGCTTTGTGAGCTGGTGGATGATGAAAAGATTGACATAACAAGCACCATTATTGATGAAGATGCTCCTCTTGAAGATGACATTGTTCGTAGCTTAAGAACAAGCCCCATTCATTCTTCAAAGGACCGTACCTCAATTGATGACTTTGAGATTATAAAACCAATAAGTCGTGGGGCATTTGGTCGGGTTTTCCTGGCTAAAAAGAGGACAACGGGGGACCTTTTTGCTATAAAGGTTAGTTTGCACGTCGATGCTTCAATAAGGTTCCCAGCATTTTACTTTAATTTGTTTGGCTATTTTTTCCCTGGTTTTTCTTGTGCTTGTGATGGGTTTGTCATTCAGGGGCGATGATTTTCTTCTTTGATAGAATTTTCAATGAAGTCCATGATATTTCTTCGTGCTCAAAATTCTTCTCTCATTATTGCATTGAAAATGATAATTTCTTTGCCTGCATGTATAAAATTTCTCTAAAACTCAAAGTGGTAAACTTAAATTAATTATCCAAAAGTATAATTTTGTCCGGTGCTTTCCCAAAAATATAAAAATAGCTATCCATATTTTTATTTTTATCAATCAATGAAGATAGTTTCTTATTATTATTATTCTTTAAAAACTCTCTTTGTCTATTCTAGAATATGGAAAAGATTAACATTATGTGGGTTAATGCTTCCTTCACCTAGTCCAATTTGAGAGAGGCCCATCTTCTCCCAAATTGATAAAAATATGCTCTGGAGAATGGATTGACAAGTTCAAGAAAAACCCGCGTGCTAAGTTTCTTATGAGAACTACTTCCAATCACTATCCCATTCTTTTGATGTTGGGGCAATCCGGATGGGTCCTTATGCCCTTTAAATTTGAAAATTACTGGCTGGAGTTCCCCACATACAACATAGTCCATAAAATAAATCCCCTTATGATTCTACTGCCCAATTGGTGCATTTTGTTACTAAGGTCTGGGCGTTTGTTCGGTCGGAGCTAGATCTTCAGTTTTGTCTCCCTAAAAGAATAGATGATTTATTTCTTGAAAATTTTGGGGGAGCCTTGCTCAAAGGCAAAGCCTACGTTCTGTGGAATTGTGCGGTGAGGGTGACTTTGTGGCTGACTTGGAAGGAAAGGAATAGGAGGCTTGTTCAAGATACATATTGACGAGACGTTTTGTAGTAGTGTACAGCATGTTGCCTCTTGGTGGTCCTTATACCACAAGAAATTCTTTTGTAATTATAGTCTTCATATGATGGATAGGAATTGGAAGGCTGCCATTGTTTAGCTTTTGGGGGAGGGTCTTCTCGACCCTCTGCCCTTAGGCTGTCTCCTCTTTAGATAGATCAATGAATTGTTTGTTTCTTATCAAAAAAAAAAAAAAGTAAAAAGGAATATGAGTCACAAGGCCATCTCTTTCCAGCCTGCAAACTTTTGGGTAATGGTGCTCTCTACTTACGGGTGACAAGTCTTTCTTCCCATCAACATGAATGACGTCTTATCCACAAACTTGCTGGCCACCATTCAAGAAAGAAAAGGAGATTTTGTGGTTGCAAATTAACAGACCTTTCTTTTGGACACTGATTGGGAGAAACAACCACTCTTACAATGATATCACTGCATCTTCTGATAGATTCACTGAGGAGGAGCAGGATCAAATCGAAAAAGAATAAGAAAAGTCAGATGGAAGCTTCTCCCTTTCCTTCTTACATTTTCTAGGAGAGTTAAGTGCTAGCTGCATGCAAGGCAAACTGCCAAATGGCAGTATTTTTGCTCCAATAAATACAAACTTGCATTTAGAGCACTTTACCCTATTTTAAAAATAATTTCTATCGAAATTTATTTTGAACATCTCTCTTTCCTCATCATTATTTAAGTTAATTTTTATTTAAATAATTTAATAATGAATACTTTTGTTAATATTTTCACATTTTAAAAACTAAGTATTCTTTTTACGTATATAACTATTATAGATAATATTTACTTATTATTTTATTAGTGCGCGTTGCTTCAACTAGGCGATGCCTCTTTATTGCCTCTCGCTTTAAGGCGATTAAGAACCTTGTCGCCTTAAAGTCCGCTTTTTGCTTTGAAAATACTAGCAAAAAGTCCAAGTCCTAAAATTCCTCAAGACAAGAAGTCCTCTCCTTGACGGATTGAGAGATTTTAGAGTCTTCGCTTTGATTGGTTTGCTGTCCGACGTTTCGTTTCGTTCTAGGGGGCGGGCGGATGTGCGGGTTTTGTCCTCTAGCCCTTCTAGAGGTTTTTCCTGTAGCTCTTCTTTTCGTATTCTGAGCTCCCCTTCTTCCCTGTTGGCCCTTTTGTTTACCTCTCCTTTGAAGATCAAAATTCCAAAAAAGATTTAGTTCTTTGGTTGACAGGTCTTACTTGGGAAAGTCAATACTTCGGATCGTATCCAGAGGTAGTCTTCCTTTTTTCTAGGCCCGCAGTGGTGTGTACTCCATAGAGGAGCTTTGGAGGATCTTGATTGTGGTCCTGACATTTTGTGTAGAATTTATGGTTTCATTTCTTTGGGTGTTTGGGGGCGTCTTCGGCTTGAAGTAGAGATTGTAGGGTGATGGAGGAGGTGTTGTGTCCCCTTTGGGACATGGGTAGATTTTTGTGGCAGGCCTGTTTTTTGGCGACTTTGTAGGGCATCTAACAGGAGAGGAACAATAGAATCTTTTCGAGGGTGGAGAGATTTGAGAAGTTTGTTTGGGATCTCTTTAGATTGAATACGTCCTTGTGGGATTCGGTTTCTAGGGTCTTTTGTACTTATCAATTAGCTGTTATTCTTTTGGATTGAAGCTCTTTTCTTGAGCAGGATTCCTCTTGTTGGGCTGTTTTTTTTACGCCCTTTTATTTTTTTTTCATTTCTCTCAATGAAATTGTGGTTTCTTGTAAAAAAAATGGTGTCACTAATAAGTTGAAGGAGAGTTGTTTCCTTACCATCGGAAAATACAACCTAATACTAAAGAAGCTGAGGATTTTAGACGGAGTGGCATAAGCGAAGGAACATTGTAAGAAGAGGTGCGTTTGCCCATAACATAACAACTTGGTGAAAGAAGAACTCTGGGCTTCTTTTTTTATATCACATGACAAGCATTCGGTTTTCCTTGAATAAGCACTCAAAGAAAAACTTTCATCTTTTTAGAGATGTCAACCTTTCAAATTATCTCGATCAAAGTGACGTTAGGAGGCGCATGCTATAATTTGGGGCAGGGACAAGGGAACTTACCAAGAAGCATCCACTTAATAGAGGATCCACCATTTAGTATCGTTCCTGATAGTTGGCCAGATATGGCAAATGAGATCTAGGAGTTAGTGTTGTTTCTCTTGAATTGTAGGTTCCAACCATTTGAATCCCCTGACAAATATTGACTAACATTGCACCCCTTGGAATTGACCACATTATAGAGCCTCGAAAAGGAAGATTTGACTGTGGCCTCACGCATCCACTATCCTCCTAAAAGAGGATTTTTGTCTTCCTTGCTAAGTTTTGGCTTGTACCATTTATCCTCTGAGCCATAATACCCCCAGTTATTTGTTGTTGTCTTTTGTGCGCCTATTAATATGTGCTAATATTGATTAGTTGATTCAAGATTTCCTATGGAGGGTGCTAATGAGGAAGGAGGTGCCCACCTCGTTAATTGGGAGGAGGGGGGTGGGGGTGAGAACTATGAAGATAGTTTTTTTTTTTTGATAAGAAACAAAGATGTATATTACCAAAGAAAGAACCCAACAAAGGGAGGAAACAACCTAAAGGCGGAGGGTAGAGAGAACCCTCCCCTCAAGACTATCTAATCACAGCTTTCCAATCTTGCATAATAAAAAACAAACTGTAATTACAAAAGACCTTATTGTATATTGAAGCCCACCAAGAAGCCATATGTTTGATATTCATAAAAAAAGAATCTTTCAACGCTACTTTGTCTTCAAAAATCCTATTATTCCTTTCTCGCCAAAGAAGCCAAAGGAGAGCCCTCGTCGTGCAATTCCAGAGGACAAAAGCTTTCCCTTTAAGGGCAAAACCACCAAAACCTTCTGAAATAAAGTCATCTATCTTCCTTGGAAGACACAAGGAGAAATCAAAGAGAGAAGCTATGTAGTTCCAAGCCAGCGATGCAAAAGGGCAATGTAAAAACAAGTGGTCCACCTCTTCAGAGTTACGTAAACACAAGGTACAGATACTAGGAGAGAGAGCCCAATTAGGAAGTTTCTTTTGTTGTTTCTCTGCTGTGTTGGTTCCCTGATAGAAAAGAGTCCAAAGGAAGATTTTTACCTTCGTTGGAACTCTGAAATTCCAGATAATGGAAGCTGTGGCGGAACTTAACTTAGGGGAAAGGGTGGTAATAGCCGTGAGAGCAGACTTTACAGAAAACCTCCCTGTGCTATCAACCTTCCACCAAATTTTGTCTCTACCTTGCCATAAAAACACTCCATCTAATTTGTCCGTGAGAGCTGCCCAACTGTCCATCCCCCTTTCAAAGAGATTTCTTCTCAGACCAAAGATCCCAAGTTGCTGCTTCAGAAACCCAGCAATCTGCTATCGACATACCTTTTTTGAAGGATAAGCCATAAAAACTTGGAAAGGTAATTGAGAGGGGGGAGTCGTCGAGCCAAAGTGTCTTCCCAAAATTTGACATTCTCACCCTTAGAAACTTTAAAATACACGAGGTTGGCAAAGAAAGAGTTAGTATGTTGGATGTCCATCCAAGGTCTGCCACGTGAAGATTCCCCTGAAGGTAAAGTAGACCAACCATGGGTATCTTCACCATAAATTGCTGCTATGATCTTTCTCCATAAACTGTTTTTTTCCACTGCAAAGCACCAAAGGGTCACTTCATAAGGAAGGCTGTATTTTTAAGAGAAAGAGAATCGATGCCTAGACCTTCCCGTTTGTGAGGCAAGGCTGCCCAAGACCACTTCACTAAATTGCTAGCCGGCTTGTATGTACCTCCGTTCCATATAAAATCCCTCGTAAGCTTCTCCATCGATGCAGTCACGGTTTTGGGAGCTTTTAAAATCGAGAAGTAAACTGGAATGCTATTTAAGACTGATTGAGCCAGGGTGAGGCGACCCCCTTTCGAAAGCATCAAAGATCTCCATTTTTGAAGCCTTTTGTGCATCTTATCCACAACCGTGTCCGAAAAACTAACCGCCCTGTGGTTTCCTCCAAGAGGGAAACCCAGATATGTAAACGGAAGAGTTTCGGATTTGCAGCCAAAAGTTGCAGCCCAAAAATTAACCTCTGTAACGCTGCAATGTATACTAATCACTGTTGATTTGTTTATGTTTAGTGAGAGACCCAAAGCCAGGAGAAAAATATGAATCAAACCCCACTAGTTTTCCATCATATGAGGGTTGAAAGGACAAAAAATCAGAACGTCATCCGCATATTGCAAATGTGTGACTTCCACAGTAGGATAGCCTATGGAGAAACCTCTGATAATGTTCCTTTCGTTGCAAAAATGAATCAATTTGCTCAACGCGTCCCCCACAATGGTAAACAAGAAAGGGGAGAGAGGAGAGAGGATCTCCTTGTACCCCTCCTAGCATGAATTTTGCCCCTTGGTCTACCATTGATAATCATAGAAAAATTCGTAGTAGTAAGACAGCCTTGAATCCATTTGCCCCACTTACTTCCGAACCCCTTGATCTTTAGCACCTCAACAAGGAAAGCCAATCTACTTTATCATAAGCCTTTTCAAAATCCAACTTCAGAAGAAAGCCTTTCTTTTTCTCCTTTTTCCAATGACCCACGGTTTCCGAGGCAACAAGAATAGCATCTAAAATCTGATGACCTTCTACAAAAGCGGCTTGAGAGTCATGGATAATCAAGGGGAGAACTTTCTTCAGTCTAGCAGCTAGAACTTTTGCTATTATTTTGTATTTTGTACAAGGAAGAGACAAGGCTGATAGGTCTGTAGTCATTAACCGAAGAAGGATGCGGCTTTTTTGAGATGAGGCAAATGAAAGTCTCATTTGTGCGTTTATTAATAATCTCCTTCTCGAAAAAATCATGGAACACCTTCATCATGTCGGACTTGAAGATGTTCCATGCCTTTTTCATGAACTAATTTGTCATCGCATCTGGCCTTGGAGATTTGAGGTTTCCCAAGTCTGCTATAGCTCTACTAATCTCTTCCTCGGTAAAAGGCGCTTCAAGGTGACTGTTCTGTTCCATCGGGAGAGGGGACTGGCCTACATTTTCCATCATAAAACAATGATCTGCTGTGGTTGTGTAAAGGGAAGAGAAGTACCTTAAGAATTCAGCCTCACCTTCACCTTTATTAAGAACATTCCCTAGCTCATCTTGCAATTCTCCTATATAGGCACGATTTTTCTCGTGGGAGGACCATCTATGGAAAAAATTGGAATTTTCATTGCCCTCTTGAAGCCATGTCAACTTCCCCTTCTGAGGCCAGATTCTTTGCTCTTGAACAATTGTTTCTGTCAGGCTTTCTTTAAGAAACTTTCTTCTATCAATTTCTTCTGTGGAAAGAACAATTGATTCTTTCTTTCTGTCAATAATTTCTATGGCTCGTAACAGAGAAGCTTTCTTTAAGCCTACATTGCCAAAGACTTCCTTGTTCCACCGTTTAAGCTCTCCTTTCAGGCTGTTCAACTTTTCCATAAAACCGTACCCTGGCCAACCTCTCAAAGGGTGATAAAACCACCATTTTTCTACTAAAGGCATCAACAGAGGGGAATCAAGCCATACGTTTCAAATTTAAAAGGGGTTGGACCCCAAGTAACCTCCTTGGACGCCAACTGAATCGGAAAGTGATCTGAGGTAGAACGAAACAATCTTGTAGCTCTTTGATATGCAAAACTATTACGACAGTCACTAGTAAATAAAAAACGATCTAACCTGGAGAGAGTTGGGGAAGAGCGCATATTGGACCAAATAAAGATGCCATTGTCGAAATGAGGGTCTAGGAGACTGAGGGTGTCAATTAAAGCATTGAACTCCTTCATACTTCGGGTGATTCGACCTGGATTCCTTCCAATTTTTTCAGTGATCCATCTATCAACGTTGAAATCTCCTCCTAAACACCAAGCCCCCGGCAAAGGCCCGCTAAGTCTTCTAATTCTCTCCACAAGTCAGGTCTTCCAGCTGTATTCGAAGGGCCACAAACGCCAGTAAACCAACCGCTTCTGCCACCTAAGAGTTTAAAATTAACAGAGACAGTGTACAAACCAACGGCCGTATCTAAAATAGACATCTTTTGTTCATTCCACATAACAAGAATGCCCCCTACCGTCTCTTCTGCATCAAGAGCAAGCCAGCCTATGTGCCTAGAACTCCAAATAGATTTGATAAAAGATCTATTTACCTGATTCTTCTTAGTTTCCTGCAAACACACTAAAGTCGGATTTGCTCTGTTCAAGAGATCCTTAATTAGAGCTCTTTTAGAGGTGGCTCCCAGACCTCTCACATTCCAAGAGTTGACTTTCATTGAGCAACAGAGGAGCCCTCTATTACTGTCCTCTTAGCTAATTTTGCTTCATTTTCCCAGGTCGCCAATAGATTCCTCACTTCTCTACTTTTTGCATTATTTGGTTTGGAGCCTTTCCCTGTGGACTTCCCTTTATTTGGGATTGGACTAATGCAAAGGTTATTCTCCCAAAGGGTCACTACCATATTTTTGGTAAAGGGAAAAATCTTTTCAGAAGGGGTTTCATCAAGAAACGTCTCCTCCTCTGTTTCTGGATCCTGTTCTTCTAAAGCACAAGTGCTTTCTGTGCTTTCTAATGGCTCTGCTTCTAAGATTACCAACTCCTTGCCTTTGCTGATATTCTCCTCTTCATGGCCTGTCTCGATGACTTCTTCGAAGCAACTGTGATAATCCTTTGGAATATTTCAAGGCACCTCTTTTGATTGAGGACTATTTGGAATTGAGAGGTCCTCACTCGACCAGGAGGATTCAGAGGAGACCTCGATTTGCTTCCCCTTTTCTTAGCATTCTCAGCAATTTCCTCTTCCCGTTGTTTCTTTCTTTGTTGTATTCTTTCCTCTTCAGTCAAGGAAACGATGCCTTTTAGAAAGCTTAGGGAGCCTTTTTGTCCTTTCTTGAAATTACCCCTTCTCGGTTTGTGTGACTCCTTTTTCTGTTGTATCTTTAATTTTCTCCAAACTTCCCTCTTTATGAATAGGAGCAGCTGGCTTTATGGGTTGATCAATTTCCTTTCCAAAAGTAGCTCTTTGACTTTGATGTGGCTCCGTAGTACCTGTCTGATTCCCACAGTTAATTAATTCAGCCCTACCTTTTGTCCCATATGGTGCTTTGTTCGAGATCGCAGAAGGGGCAGGCGCTTCAACCGTTGGGTAAAGGAAGCCATCATCTATTCTCCTCTCCAGCGGTCTGTCATACTAAAGCCTGAGTTTTCCGTCGGTCCTTGGTGAAGCTTCTAGCGGTCTCGAGTGAGAAACCGTCGTGTATCGACGCTTCTTTTCGGACTATAAATTTAATATCTTCGAAAGTCACCGTCTGTGCCAGAAAGGAGGATTCTTCGTCTTTAATGGTGATTCCTGCAGGGACAAAACCACAGTAATTACCTTTGACTTTAATGGCCACATCCATACTCTCAATTCTTGCTGCGTTTTCATCCGCAAAATCAATGTAGCCCCCGAATCTGTTCCCTATTTCTCGAAACAAGTCCTCACTCCATAAATGAAGTGGGATATTTCTAAACTTTACCCAGCCACCATAGAAGGGAGCTACTGTACTAGAACCATGTCTACATTTATTCCATCATTCAACCTTGAGAGTGAGTGGATCGAAAGTCATCCATCCTTTGTTTGAGCAGAGAAATCTGACCAAGGCTTCGTTTGGGTTGCTTAGAAGAGCTTTATCAGGTTGAAAAGGATTGATTATCAAGCTCTCTTCCAACTGACTCTCAAAAGTCTCCCAGATGGCTCCCCAGTTGTCATGGAAGTCTCTTCGAGTGAGGACTACTACTTGGTTCCAGTTAATGCTCCTGATCTCCTTTTGTGTTTTGTTCTCTGTCGTCTTTTTTGTCGTTTCCCTCGGTTTGTTAGGATTTCAGCATAAGAGTTACCCCTGATAGTATTCTTTGGCTTCTTCTCCTTTTGAGTAGATTCAAAGCCGTTGAGGAAGTCAGTGAGTAACTGTTTAAAGGCACTCCATCCTTTGAAGTTTTCTCCTGCTGGAACCCCTAAATTGGATTTTCCTCCTGAGTTTTGGACTTTAGTAATCTCAATGAAGCTTCCTCTTTTATTCGTGGTTTTAAGGACCAGGCGAAACCATTGGAGCAATGAGTCTTTCAGAAGAACTTTGGGTCTGCAGTGAAAGGAGAAGGTCAGCTATGGTGTCTGTTAGCCAAACTATCACAATTTCTTCAAAAGTTAGGTGAAACTTCCGGTTTAAGTGGAACTCCTCGATTTGCACCACTCTTCCCTTGGATTTGTTGTCAAACGAGCATGAAAAGGATTTGTTTTCTATTTGTAGTCAACCATTGAGAAGCCCTTCTGTATAAGGGCGAGGTAAAGAAGGCAAGGTAGTGTAGGGTTTTGAGAGAGACTGGTCGCCGGAGAGGGGTCTGGTGGGTAGGGTAAAACTAGGTAATTTGTGGGGGAGAGGGGCTGGGTCGCCGGAGATATGGTCATCGGTTGAAAGATAGTTCATAATTTGATTTTTCATGCTTGCTGTGCTTAGTGTCCTCACAATGGCGTGCTCTCTCCATGCAAATTATTCTCCTAGCATGATTTGTTCTAATTGGGAGGTTTTTTTTGTGTAATGTTTAAGCTTCATTTATTAAGTTTGGTTTGTTTGTATCTTTTTATCTTTTTATTTTTATTTTTTTTCCTTCTTCACCCCCTTCATTTCACCCCTTCGGGGGTTTGTATCTTTGAACAATTTTTTGTTCCTTTTCATTTATCAATGAAAAGATCGTTTCTCGTTCAAAAAAAAAATTTCTGAACTCCCGAAGTGGAAAAGGTTGCTTCTTTGTGTGGTATAACTTTGCTGAAAGTGTTTGAAATCTTTCGAAGTGGGACACTGTTTTGTTTGTCATATGAGGTATCCTTGTAAATTCTGACTGGTACCCTGTAAACTAGATTGTGCGTATGATATGTATTTCTATACTGTAAACTTGTTTTGTATGATGGATTATAGGACTTGAATGCATTGAATTTTTATGTGAGCAATACCAGGTTTTGAAGAAAGCTGACATGATTCGGAAGAATGCTGTTGAAAGTATTCTGGCAGAACGTGATATTTTAATATCTGTGCGCAACCCTTTTGTGGTGAGCTTGTCTACTTGGCCGTGTAAGTTATGTCATATTTTCTTTTTTCATTTTATTTTAATAATAAAGTTAACTGTATCAGGTTCGGTTCTTCTATTCTTTTACTTGTCGTGAAAATTTGTACCTCGTGATGGAGTATTTGAATGGAGGAGACCTTTACTCCTTGTTGAGAAATTTAGGCTGCTTAGATGAAGAGGTTGCTCGTGTATATATCGCAGAAGTTGTATGTATATGTTCCTTTTCATCTTTCAATAGGTATGCAAAGTGAAAACACTTATCAGTATTGCAAGTTAAATATTTGTTCATTTCCTCGATTTTCCAGGTTCTTGCTTTGGAATATTTGCATTCACTTGGGGTAGTTCACAGGGATCTAAAGCCTGATAATTTATTAATAGCGCATGATGGCCATATTAAGGTAATTAATAGTGATGGATATGTTTACTCTACTAGGTACTTAGGCTGGGTTCATCAACTTACACATGGTTTTCCATTTAAAAGATGTGATGTATACTCCACTAGTAAAAAGTCCCCAAATAATGGATGAATCCTTTTTTTCTTTTGGGGCAGGAAATCAGTACACAAACATGCATGGTTATGTGTGTACGTATATGCATATTTGCTGGAATTTCTAATATTTATAGATATTTGTTTGTAAATATTAGTCATCAATATTCGGTCTTTATTGTTTTCTATTGTTTTTTCTTATGGTGAAATGGGTCTCTCTACATATTGAAAATATCATGATACTTTTATTCTCCCAAACTTAAAATGGTATCAAAGCAGAAAAAACAACCCTAACTGCCTTTGCCACCCTTTGAACCTAGCCATCGTGGAACCCTAGCTGCTCTTTTGTAATACTTTTTTTTTGAAACAAGAAACAAACTTTTCATTTAGATGGATGAAAAGAAGTAAAAGTGATGTAATTACCAACCCATTAGTTTTATTAGTTATTAGTTAAAGGCTGAAGTTGGTTAGTTGTTATTAGTTAGTTCTTGTTAAATGTCTTTAGCCCTCTTCTATAGAAGGGGCTGCTGTCTTCATTTGTTGAGTAGTTTTTTCAATCCATAAAATTCTCTCTCATTTGGTTTACATCAAAAAGTGTTCAAAGATACAAATTCCGAAAGGAATTAAAAAGAAAATGCTGAAAAGTAAAATAACACTAAAATAAAAGGAGATAACAATTAAGACACTAAAAGGGCTTCCCAAGAGGAGAAAATTGTGGAGAGCGAGTAATTCTTGAATAATGATGAAATTTGAGCCAAATTTGCTCAAGATATCAATGCTCTTTTTCTAGATGTTAAAGACGTTGATGGAGTTGCTGGAAAGTCCAAAGTTAAAGATTCTTAAAGTTTTTTTTTTGTGCCCTTGCATCTTGTTGGATTGTTTTGCTATTAGTTAGCATGATCTTATTGGCTTTTATTGTCTCTTCATTATCTGTATTGCTCCTTGTTGGACCTCTTTTATTTCTTTTCTCTCTTTATATCTCTCCTTCGGGAGTTTGTATCCTTGAACTTTTTCTCCTTTTCATACATCAATGAAGGGAAACCCAATGAGCTGCTCTTTTGCATAGTGCACCCTAATTTCAACACGTGCCTTTGAGTTCACATTTGTAGTGTTCATTGTTTCCGAAATCAACTTCATGATACAAGGTTATGTATTTGAGGAAACATTTTGGAGCAAAGCTTCGGCAAACTTTCTAACATGTTCGGCCTCAATCTCCAACTTTCTTCTAGGTTGAGCTTCTAAACCAATGGTTCTTTCCTTGTTAAACCATTCTAACTCTAAGGTAAGAAAAGCTAACCAAGCAATGAGATGAACGAAGAAGTCTCCTTTAATAACAACTCTTCAGGATTCAAAACTGAGAGGCTCCTCGCAAACCAACAAGAATTAATTGCGAGAATTCTTCAAAAAACCGAACAGAAATTCCGCTGTTTTCCAAAAACCATTAACGACTCTCCTTGAAAGCCAAGATAACTCCTCAAAATCCATCCATTAAAGATTCTACCCTCAAATGAACCAAATTGAAAATGAAACTCCTCACATTCCCAACATACCCTACTTCTTACGCTTTAACCACCTACATTCTCAATTTTCACATGTAGATACCTATCTTTCACCACTTACCATCAACCCACTCTTATTTCAAAATTCTACCATCCTCGAACCTCAATCAGGCCTTATTTGCCATAAAAGGATTAATTTGATAATCTTGCTAAAATTTTCGTTTTAGACCATCAGATATTTCCTTCCAATTGTCATGGGCACAAAATTTAGTAATGACCATGACATTATTCGGATCCAACTCCAAGACTTATAAATTGCTTTGAAAAACCCTTGGGGAAGTTTAGGACTCTCTATCTTCTCAGAAAACCATTAATCTATGAATCCTGTACGATGTCTTTTCTTTTGACATGCAGATGAGAAGGTCCTTTAAAGGCCATCCTCCTTTTACCTTCTAAAGCCTCAGTATAAGATAACTGATCTTTTGATCTTTCATTCCACCTTGAGAGACAAAGCTTCAACATGTCCCAAAACGCTAACCAACCACTTTTCCCATGGCCAACAGTGATTACTAATCTTCTTTTTCCACCAGTTGTTGACCAAACTACGCATTCAACTAGCAATCTTGAGTAATATTTAAGTTTTCAGATACTTCTTGAGTAATATCTAAGTTTTCAAATTCTACAAGTATTGAATTCATATCTCTCCTGTTTAAAGAAGAAGTTTTGCACCGACAACTGCATTGGGTCGACCAAATGACCTTCGAACAAAACTAATTGAGAAAGTTTCAATGGCAACACTTCATTGCAACTCATATCTTCCACATGAAAACATTCCTCTTCAAACGATATGCAAAATTACTTGTTCGCAACACAACAACTATTGATTTCCATAACGATTAACGAGAGTAGTAAGAAAAAACTAAAATCTGAACTTCACTGAAATTTGAACACTTTGATACTGTAATTTGAGCACACTAAACTATCAACGATCGTGAATTAACCAAAGTGAACGTGATATGCAACAACCCAAGCGTGTAGACTAAACAAGCCTCTAGCCATTTGAATCCAATCTTATAGATGGTTCCTCCCTAATAGAATGTTTAACCGTTGAGCTTGTCACAGACACCCTTCCACTTACATCGCCTTCCAATTATATTCTGCATGTGCCTTCTCCTAGCAGTCTTGAGCACATTGTTATGGTGTGTGAGGTGATGCATCATCCTCCTTGATCGCATTACGATTCACGACACTTCACTTATCGGCACTCGACATGGCCTGATGGGCGATATATGCATGTCGCCGATGCTTGCTCGCTTGGTGAGGGTCTCAACCCACTTTCTTATAGTAGGGTCGAGACACTCGGTAGGGGACGCGTGCAAGCGATAAGGAGGGCGCATGGCAAGGGCAGGGGTGCTGGCTGGGTGTTGGTGGTCGTGGCCATGTGGACAAGGCAGGCGGGGGCGTGCAAAAGAGGTTACTGTACGTGGCTGGGGCATGGGTGGGCGCGCGGTAGGAGCTCCGCGTTGGAACTGGCAGATGACGTAAGAGGGCGCACGAGGCGTGGCCTTGTGAGGTTAGCACATGGGACTGGGGCCGCTGGACATGCAACTGGCATGGGCGTGGTCGTTGCCATGCACGGGGCGGTTTCTTGTGAGGTTAGCCCGTGATGGTGGCGTGCTATGCAGTCCATGTGCGTGCGGTAGGCCTGTCCTTGAGGTATGGGCATTTCTTTGGATCTTACTTCTTCCTCTTAGCCCTTGGTGGCTCTTGATGACCTTGGAGAATTTTCAAAATATGCTCCTGGGTCCAATGAATCCGCCGCTTTTTGTTGAAGTAGGTTGAATCTTGGATTTTTTGACCAAATATGATAACATCAGAACGTCAAAGAATCAACTAAGAAGAGGATACCTAACCGGCATAATGAAAACCTTTGAGGACAGAGAAGAGAGCATCCCTCTTCCCTGTTTTCCTTAAGAATGTGGTTCATACGACAAGTTCCTTTCATCTCTTAAATTCATATTCTCCTTCATATTGCAATTAAAAAAATTAGAATCGTAGATGACAATTTTTCTTCTATTGCTCCATCAATGAAATTTTTGTTTCTTGTAAAAAATGAGTAAAAAGAAATCTTTGTTACTTACAAAGTTTTTTTTGTTTCTTGTAAAAAAATAAATAAAAAGAAATCTTTGTTACTTACAAAGTTATTTTGCTTCAAGCAGCTGACAGATTTTGGACTTTCAAAGGTTGGTCTTATCAACAGTACTGATGATTTATCTGGACCCGTTGCTAGTGGGACCACTCTTCTTGGGTATGATGAGCCTACAATGTCTGCTTCTGAGCATCAACAAGAAAGACGGAAGAAGCGTTCTGCTGTTGGCACACCAGACTATTTGGCTCCAGAAATACTATTAGGAACTGGACATGGTTCGTATAGACCTTTTTTCCTTTTTCGTTTTATTAAGGTGGTATTGTAATCTTCCTGTTGTCTTAAACTTTTTTTTTCCTTTCATTTATTTATCTTTTTTGAACTTAGCTCAACCTAAGGTAATGGTAAAACCTGAAGTGTGGTCAAGTTTTTCCTGTTTGTTTGTAGAACTATGGCATGGATTTAAATTCTAAGAATTTTGATTACAATTGCTAATTATTTACTTGTAATAAAAATGGCTTAGCTAGGGAATGACTCTAGTTTCTTCTTGTATGAATTTTTTTCTTGTTCTATCTGTAGGTGCCACAGCTGATTGGTGGTCTGTTGGGATCATTTTATTTGAACTAATTGTTGGCATCCCACCCTTCAATGCAGAGCATCCCCAGGTATAATTCTTGCTGTAAGATATGTTCTTCTTACTGTTTTTCCTCTTTTCAGTTGGATGTTTTCAGTTTCCAACAAGACCTTAGGGAAGGTCGGTCTTCTACTTATCACTCTTTTATTGGTTAGAACGAGATCTTCTAAAGGAAGTGTTTCTATAATTAAGGAAGTGTGGTGTTCCAGATTTATTGGTTGGGCGGCCCTAGATGAATCCTTTTTATGTGGAACGAATATCAGTGAAAGCTATTGAAGTGGTGAGAGGCTGCTTCTCTGTTTTAGTCTGGTTTGAGATAGATGGTAGATCGACAGGTAGCTAATAGGAGTGTGCGATCCTGTGTCTTATAGATGGAGAAGAGAATTCTGGAAAGAGCCTAGAGGCCTCCAATGGCTGTGTAATGATATTTGGTGCATTAGAGTTGATTTTAACGTCAGCAGAAGACGTGCGACAAATGCTCTAGCAATAGAATCACCAAAGTATGTAAGCTTTTAACAATTGGATGGAAGGTAGTAACCTCTTTGAAATAGTGTTGCATTTACGTCTGGTATGGTAAAGTGGATGTGTATCTATGAGTCTTTTGGATTTCTTCATGCCTAAGGATATAAAAAGGGCCTTTCAGACTTCCCTTCAACCTTTTCTTTGAAACTCTGCCTTTATATTTTCCTGGATCATAATAGTAAAGTTGTTGGGAACGTGAATCATTTTTGCCACCGAAGGATCATTAATACCAGGTATTTTGCATGATGTTCTTGGTTATGTCTCCATTTTAGATGGCATTTCTGACATGTGAAGGCATCCTTTCATCAGGATAAATACATGTTTTGTTGGTAGACCATTCATCTTCAAAAATCATCTAGATTCTCTTTATGTCAAGAGAATTCGATAAGTTTCTGGTGTCTAGAAATGGAGGGATTGAAGATATTCTATAACGCTGCATAAACTCAGATTTGCAATCATTTGAAATTCGATTGAAGATCTTTCATAAGGCCGCTTAACTTCTTAAACTCGTTTGCCTGGAAAGAATCGAGGCTTGGATCATTAATCTCAATTGAAGCAGGAAAAAATCCGCAAGAATTAATTTCTTCTTGAATAAATGCTTCAGTATAATCGATCGAGTAAGTTTCAAGGATTTTGATGAGATCCCCACTAATCCTCCAAAATGGCTTCCTGTAGCTTCAAAGCACTGACCACTAATGGGTCCAAAACTTCAGAGGTAAGTCTTGAATTGTTAACCATCCACCATATCCATAGATAACCTCATTTCTACTATGTTTCTTAAAATTCCATTTTTCTAACTTCAAGTTGAAGTTCCTATTTTCTTCCATTTCCCAGTGAGTTCCTTTTTGCTCAACACCCTACCATCATCAAACTTCATTAGGGCGTTGTCTGCCATGAATGCATTAATCAAACAGTTCAATTTTAAAGCAGATCTTCGAATTGTCAGCACAACATTTTGAGATTACCATCTTGATATTCACTTTATTTCCAACACCTCTGTTTTCTTTTTAACCCACTATTCAAAGATCTTTTCCTTCTTCACTGACATATCATTTGCATTCCTTTCTCACCTTTTTATTCTCTGCAACTTTGTCACCAAAGTTTGGAACTATTTTTGTAACATCTTTGGTCGGCTATGGTGTATGCCGCAGGACTTAGAAGAGGGTGGATGATGGAAGTTCACTTTGTGTTTTAAGGATAGAGCAAAAGTGCTTTAGTCCAATATTGTCAAGGCGTGATGTAGAAGGAAAGGAACGATAGAATTTTCTCTGATAAGCCCAATTCTTTTAAATAGTTTTGTGATCTTGTACAGTCTACAGCCTCTAATTGGAGTGATCAACACAAGTTGTTTTGTAATTAATCAGCTTATACCATCGGGCTAAATTGTAGGGCCTTCATGTAGTCTCTCTTTTGTGAGAAGAGACACCTTGTCCCTTTGTCCTTTTGGCTATTTCTACCTAGCTGACTTTTGGAATGAAAGGTGTCTTTGTGTCTAATAAAAAACAAGTCTTCCTTTTTGGTTTTTACCCTGTAATTGCTATTTAGACTACCCTTGTATCAATCCTTTGGAAGGAATAAAAAATTATTTTCTTATCATTGACAGAATGTTATATGTTTTTTTAATAGATATATTCTGCGGTTTTAATTCTACTCATATTTTGTACAGACTATATTTGATAACATTCTCAACCGTAAGATCCCTTGGCCTCAGATACTTGAAGAAATGAGCCCTGATGCTCAAGATTTAATTGATCGGTGAGAGAACCATTTTTTTTTAATTTGTTTTATTTTCCAATATATTCTTTTGGTTTCTTTTTTGATTCGATTTCTTGGAAATTTACATCACTAGCAAAGCTTGGGTGGCGGTCCCATTCTTCATATATATATATCATATATGTATATCAATGTATGTTGGAATATATATATAACATTTTCTATTTCTTTCTAGTAGGTCTCCTATTCCTTTTTGTAGTAGGTTTACTATTCCTTTTTTATAGTAGGTCTTTCTCCTACATAAGAATACCTAAGTTGCATTATTCAAATACATAAGAATTTTTTATTCTCTTAAATTTAACATGGTATCATGGTATCAGAGCAGGAGGTTCAAGTTTGTTCAAACCCATAAAATTCCAACATTTTTTTTTTCTTTTCCACCATGTTTAGCCTAACTTAAAAAGGAAAAAAAAATTCTAACTAATGCTTTGCGAGTTCAACCGGCCACCACAGCTGCCCAACATCTTGCCATAATTACGTTGTTGCCGACGCTGCCGGTGACTTTCTTTGGGCTCCTCAGGAGAAGCGTCTTCATCACTAGCCGTCGCCTGTCATTGAATATTTGCATTGCCTATGGGTCGTTTTTGTGTTGTGGTTATGGTTCGCGGATTTTGTGGCCATAGCTTCGTTGATCTTTGTGGATTATTGTAGCTCATCGCCGTCTGTCCACCGTCGGGTTACTTCGCCGCCGTCTATTTGTTGCTAGAGGTTGCTTCGCCATTCATGAGTTCGTTCATGCTCCGCTGCTCGAAACTTCGCCTTTCGTGGGTTCGGTGGTGTTCAGACACTATTGAGTTCGTCGTTGTAGTCTTCGTCGAGTCTATGCTGTAGTGCTACTGCTGTTTGACGTTGAGGACTTCTTCCTACCGTCGTGTGTTGTTCATAACTTGTTCAAACGCTGAGGTTCCTGTTCAGTTGCCGTCTATTCTGTGTGTGTTGTTCGTGACCTAATCTCACGGTAAGCTTCTTCTACGACTTCTGGTTCGGTTTGGTTCGATCGGGGTCTTTATTAGTTAGATTCAGTCTGATCTAGTTCCTTTCACTCCGGTCCTGTTCTGTTCTTGCTATATTGGTTCGGGTCTTATCATTACAGTTCTTGTTGGTCCACAATCTGGTTCGATTCAAAACTTGCTTTGGTTCACTTCTTTTTTGGTACTGTTCATTTATTTAAATATGACCCAAGTTTCGAATAAGAGCGCGCTCACATTTCCTTGGTATGGAGCAAATTCACAAACTTTTGAAATTGCAATCTACCAATTTACCTTTTAATACTTCTTGTGTATCCTCGGTACAAACAAGTACTCATCCTAAGACTTTTTCTTATAGTAACTCATCTTTGTGGATTATAGATTCTGGAGTGTCTTATCATATAACAAGTTCTTTTCATCTATTTAATGCATACACTCCTTAGTTTAATAAAAGAATTAGAATTGTAGATGACAGTTTTTCTTCTGTTGTAGAAAAAGGAACCATTAAATTGATTGAGACTATTTCTCTACACTCGACTTCATGTCCAAAATTAACCTGTAACCTTTTGCCTGTCAGCAATTTTTTTTGAAGATTTTAACTGTCGTATTACTTTCTTTAAATTTCATTGTATTTTTTAGAATCATAACTCGGAGAAGATTATTGGATTTGAAAGGATGCTTGATGGTCTCTACTACTTTGATAAAGGTTCTTTTAGTAGTAAAATATTTCAGGGTTTCAGTAGTATTCGTTCTCCCTCGGTTAAAGAACAAATTATGTTTTGGTATTTTAGGCTAGGGCATCCTAAGTTTTCCTATCTCAAACATTTATTTCCAATTCAAGGGAATTGATTGTTTCTTTTTTGATGGTGAGAGTTGCATTCTAGCAAAAGATCATCGTTCCACATATTCTTCAGAACCTTACACAACTTCCAAACCATTTTACTTAATTCATAGTGATGTTTGGGGTCTCTCTAAAATTTTTACTCAGTGAAAAAAGATGGTTTCTTACCTTATCTTGAGTTTATTTAATGACCAAAAAAAACTGAGGTGAAAGATATTTTTAACACTTTTACAATATGATTGAAATCCAATTTCAAACCTATGTATGAGAAAGCAGGAAATAAGGTTTGGTAACTGAGAAAAGCATTGTCTGGATTAAAGCAATCTCCTAAGGTGTGGTTTGGTAGATTTTCTTAGGTTACGAGGAAGATGGGCTACAAACAAAGTCAAAGAGATCATGCATTATTTACAAAATATTTTGATGCAGGCAGTGTTTTCAAAAGCCCACCCAGGTGCACGCCTAGGTGTTGGGTGTCACAACCATACTAGTAGAAAGTAGGTTGTGACGCCCACGTAGTGGACAAGTGGTGGCGGCACTCATATGTCACCCGTCGGGCCATGTTGAGGGCCCTGAGAGAAGTGCCGTGATGTGACCAAGGAGGATGGTGCATCACCTATTACACCCCAAGGATGTGCACAAGAATGTCTAGAGAAGGTATATGCAGAATGCAATGTGAAGGCGATGTCAGTGGTGTCAGTGACACGAGGGCCAGTTGGGGCCCCGGGCCATGACCCTAGAAGTTGGGGTTCCGTCGAGAGTTTGGATGAATGGCTTTAGATTTAGATGCATATTAGTGAGATATTGATGTAATTACCAATCATTAGTTTTATTAGTTATTAGTTAAAGGCTGAGGTTAGTTGGTTGGCTGTTATTAGTTAGTTGGTTGGCTGTTTTTAGTTAGTTGGTTGGTTGTTATTAGTTAGTTCTTGTTAAATGTCTTTAGCCCTCTTCGATAAAAGGGGTTGCTGTCTTCATTTGTTGAGTAGTTTTTCAATCAATAAAATTCTCTCATTTGGTTTACACCAGATATGCAAGCATGCCAAGTTTCGTGTCGATCGGAGTTTAGACGTGAGTTCTACGTTGGTGAGTGACTCCTCGCCACTTTGCACGTACACGCCTGCCAGACCAAGATTGCCTTAGAATGTATTATAGGGGGAGGCATGATGTTGGCTCTCCACCACCCTTGGGCCATTTAAGGGCCTAAGTGAGTTACCCCATGGCACATGCGTGTGTCATGGTGAGGGCGAGCGATTGCAAGACGAGTGTCTTGGGCGACTTCCTTTGAGGATAGAAAACTCGAGGACAGTGTCGGGTGGCACGGGTGTGCAGGCATTGTGCCTTGATCCATGTGTCGAAGGTTGTGCCACGGGGCCTTTATGCGGGACGGTATGCCCGAGTGAGATGGCACGGGTGCAAGAGTCGTCGTGTCTTGATAGTGTCTGGATGGATGATTGTTCGGAAGGCCCCGATCATAAATACGAACTCAGGTCGGTTCTCGGTAAGCGTGCCAAGTGAGCAGTGAAGCCCGATGACATCTTGATGCTCGGGGTGGCATCCTACAGTATCGGTGGGCACTCGGTAAGTGAGAAAAAGCTAGTATTGGCCCGGTAAGTGGCAAGACTCATCCCGATTGTCAAGTTTAGTCATTCCTTGTCTGGATCTCGGCAGTATCCTGTAAGGCCGTTTAGCCCGTTATTGACTAGTTTCTCGGCAGGAATGGTCTTAGAGACGTTTGATGGGCCCGATAAGCTAATTTTGACATAGTTAAATGGTAGAAATCTCCCTGTTGTGCCCGATTGGCATTTTAAGCTTGTTCTGACCCCGTCAAAGGTTAGAACTCATGCTGATAAAGTCCTGGCTCATCGTAGGAGAGGGACGGTCGAGTGGTGAGAACCAAGATGGTCAGAAATGAGTTGCGACGTTGCGTTTAGAAGACCTTGGCCTAGAGTAGAAGCAAGGTAGAGCTGTGGGGCATGGCCTAGTGTAGAGGCAAGCCGGCTAGAGTTACGATGGAGTTGAAATGCACGTACAGGCGACGTGCATTGCCGAGACAAGTCAGAATTCCGCATGCAAGTGAAGCTCGGTCGAGGAAGAAAGAACCCTCATCTAAGGTCCGACGAAGCCACAAAGGGCGCACAAAGTGTATTGGGGCTAGAGTTCCCCGTAAGGTTGGCCATGGTCGACGAAGCCACGGTTGAAAAAGGTACGACCATGACATTTGGTATCAGAGCCATTCTTTGTGCGTTTAGTCGGACAGTTCGGCAGGGCAGTTGCATCAGTCAGTATCAGAGGCAGTAGAAAGGGTGAAGCCGGAATTCTTGTGACTCAACGATGTCGTCAGTAGACATTCGATTGGGGAAGTCCATCCCGTCGTGAAGCAAGAACCAAGCTTATTTGCCAAAGTCTTGGGTGTTTTGTTGAACAAGAGAAGAAATTGAAGGCGAACCAGGTAGGGTGTCTTCGGAAAAGTTGTTACCATCAGAGGGATAGTGTCAATGGCTGCAAGTAGATAGATCGGGGGTCAATGTGACATGCGCCGGTCAAGTGCAAGAGATGCATCAAGTGAGTCTACAGATGGTAGACAGTGTGGCTGAATAGAGAGCCAGTTCGAAAAAGGAAGTAACTCGAGATAATGGATTGCTTGCTCCAAGTGGTGCTCAAGACGTGAGGACGTGTGTCCCTTAAGTTGATCTCAAGTGAGTAAACTAAGTTAGGTAAGGAAACTAAGTGAGTAAACTATTTTACTCTTACTCTTATGGATCTCAAATTTTATTTTACTCTTATGGATCTTGGGTTCTTCTTCCATGTTTTGCGAAACACGACAACCTAACCCGATCCAACCCGAAAATTTTGGGTTAGGTTGGCCATTCCATTTGGTTCTTTCGGTTCCTTAATCTGGCCAACCTGAAAATTCTGGTTGGTCCAAAAATCCCTTCTAACCCGACCCAACCCATTTTAAATAAATGAACACACTGACCAGAGTGCAACACCTAAACCAAACTGATCGTTGATTTGAACCAGATTAGACCCTGTACCGGCCGGATTGGACATTGGAATTAGCTTCGAATCTTAATGGACCCACTCATGAACCAAACCAAGAGTTGAACTGAATCGAGAATTGAACCGAATCGTACCGGACCGAACCAATCTTCAACCTTCCATCCAACGTGAAACCAGAAAACAAATGTCGCACAAACCATGAACACTAGACGTACACCTTCGATGGCGGAATCTGACTCGAATCGTGATCACCTGCAATGGAGGGTGGCGAGTTGTTGCACGGAAAATAGCCAAGCGGCAGTCAACGAAGGCACGGACACCCTCGAACGATGGAAATGCGAAACCAAAAATAAGAAATCAAACGGTGGAATCACGAATGGCTTGAACAACATGATCAAAGGATGCAAATGGTGGTGGCGGTAGTGACTAAGGTTCTGGTGGCAGTGATTAGGGTTTCAAGATTGTAGTGGCTAATGTTTTCGGTACAGGCTAAAATTAGTAGTAAAAATAAGGATTTTCTTGCTCGTATACCATATTAATTTTAAGAAAGTAAAAATATTATGTTATATTCAAATAGTGCAACTTAGGTCTTCTTATAGGAGAAATACTTACTATACAAAAGAATAGTAAACCTAATACAAAAAGGATTAGGAGACCTACTACAAGAAGGAAAGAAATGAAAACGAGAAATATTAAAAAGACAATTAATAAATATTTATATATATATATTCCAACAAAACCTTACTGTGATAACAAGTCTGCCGTCAGTAATGCACATAATTTTGTTCAACATGATGGAACAAAACATGTTGAAGTTGATAGACACTTCATAAAAGAGAAGTTAGTCGGCTGCCTCATATGTACTCCATTTGTACCGACCAATAATCAAGTAGTATATATTCTCATGAAAGGTTTGAACAACAATAGTTTCGAGCATTTGGTTAGCAACCAATACAATTATTTTCTTTTATTTTCCTATTTGCATTTAGGTTCTAATAGGTAAATACTTCCTTGTTCGGTAAGAGTTTCTTGTTTTAATAGGTAAGAGTTTCTTTTTCCTTTATTGATTCATCCCTGTAATTGCTATTTAGTCTACCTTATATCCATTGTTGATATCCATTGTTCGAAAGTAAGCCAGAATTATTTTTCTTAGCATTAACAATGTGTCCTATGCAAAAAAGGTGGTGAAGACCTAAAGCCTTTCTATCCACTGTCAGTACACTGAACTTGTTGGTTCTAAATCTTTAACATTTCCAATGTCATTTGGTCCTTGAGCTCGGGGATTTTGTTTTTTTCAAGCCAGAAGTGCTTTTTCTTTGTTTTTTGCATGGCTTTGCTACCAGCTTTTGGATTTTTATTAATTATATGTTGTTCGTTCTGTACTATGTATTCATTCACCATCAGGTTATTGACGGAAGATCCTCATCAACGGCTTGGAGCTAGAGGCGCATCTGAGGTAATTAGTGTTTTGATATGGACTTTTTACTTTTTGTGATGCTCATTTTCTCAGTGCCCTTGGATCTTTCATAGATGCTTAAATCATTGGAGCCAATTTATTACTCAGGTGAAGCAGCACATGTTCTTTAAAGATATTAACTGGGACACACTTGCCCGACAAAAGGTATTAAGCCAATTAAGTAGAAACTTAGGATGTAAGGTTTAGCTTCATTTTATGGATCTGTAAATTGATCATGCAATTTACACATTTTCACAGGCTGCATTTGTTCCAACATCTGAAAGTGCTCTTGATACTAGTTATTTTACAAGTCGCTACTCATGGAATCATTCTGATGATCAAGTCTATCCACCCAGCGAACTTGAGGATTCTAGTGATGCTGACAGCTTAAGTGGTAACAGTAGTTTGAGCAATCGTCAAGATGAAGTGGTAATTTAGTCATCTAATTTTAAACAAAGTTTGTTTTGAACCCCTTAAACTAATCCTAATTGTATTTTTTTTATTCTGGTGTCTTGGTACAATTCATAAACAGGGAGATGAATGTGGGGGCCTGACAGATTTTGAGCCTGGTTCTTCGGTCAATTACTCATTCAGTAATTTCTCTTTCAAGGTATTCACTAAAAAATTACTGTACAGTTTAGGATCAATTCCTAATTTTCCATTTATTTGTTTTAGTGCATTTGTATACTGTTTACCCAGTTAGTAATGGAACGTTCTTTACATTCATGTTATGTTCATCGCTTTTATATATTTTATTATTATTATTATTATTTCTTTTTTAAAATGTTTTTTTTTTAACAAGAAACGAACTTCTCATTGAAATAATGAAAAGGAACATAATGTTCAAAGATACAAACTCTCGAAAGAGTGAAACAAAATAAAAAACAAACTTTGTAAGGTACAATAAAAGCTTTCCAATTAGAACATATCAAACTAGGAGAATAGCTTCTAAAAATAGATGATAAGTAACACCATTGAGAAGCTTTGAACTCCGCTAGATTGAAACGCATCATGAAGTTTTTTTTTTTTTTTAACAAGATACGAACTTTTCATTGATAAATGAAAATGAACAAAATTGTTCAAAGATACAAACTCCCATAGGAGTGAGGATACAGGAAATAAGTAAAAGTAAGCATTAGAAGAAATAAAAACCATAAACTTAAAGAAACCTCCTTAAAGGGGAGTTATAAGAGCCTCCCAATTCATACAAAGTATACTAGGAGAATAAGAAGAGAAGAGATCGGAACGAACACACCATTGGGAGCTTTGAATTTGGCGATTGAGAAACACTCCATAGGAAATCGATTCTTGCCTTATTCGTTGATTTCTCTCAAACCACAGTTCGAAAAGAAGAGCTTTTATTCCAAAAAGCCCAAAGCAGATTAGTTTTAGAGCTTGCTTGTAGCCCACTGAAAAGCTGAAAAATGATTTGAGGCACCTCCAGATCCCACACCCATGAAACTTCAAACATAGATAGGAATATTTTCCAACAGACCACTGCATAGCTACATGAGAAGAAGACATGCCTTTGGGTTTCCCCACTTGCTTTGCACAGTAAACAACATGATGGCTGCATCAAAGAATTGAGCATTTTTTTGTAATGTCTCTGAAGTGTTAACTTTGCCCATTAGAAGAATCCAAACCATGAAATTAACTGTCTTTGGACAAAAAAGGTTCCATAGAATAGGTAGTACGTCCTTAGAAAAATTAGAAACCGAATGCCGGAATTTGCTCAACGATCAAACTGAAAATAAACCCGAAGCTTCTAAACTCCATACTCGATGATCTTCTGAATCAGTGATGGAGGTTGAAGAAAGCAAGGATAAAAGATTTGCCAATTCAATAACTTCATTATCCTTCAATGATCGCCTAGTTGGCAGCCTCCAAGAATAACCAGTGTTATACCAAGCATCCGCAACTACAACGGACGGATTAGAAGAGATCCTAAAGATAGCTGGAAATCTATCTTTGAGCGAAAAATCTCCCATCCATCGATGATGCCAAAACAGATATCTTTTGCCATTCCCGATTTTTAAATGGGAAAATGATTCCACTTGCTTCCATACCTTGGATATATTCCTCCATGGGCTTCTACCTGAATCTGTCAACTTAGTCAAAGTGCACCAATCACCAAAATCAGAATCATGAATACTAGCCACCACCAGCCTCCACAAATTTGAGGATTCAACACGAACCGCCACCCCCACTTGGCAAGCAAAGCTCGGTTTCTTTTAGCAAAATCCCCTATGCCAAGGCCACCTTCCTCTCGATCTAAAGAAGATATGTCCCACCTCACTAAGTGATTTACTGAACCTTTCAAAGAATCTCCCCAAAGAAAGGATCTAACACTTTTCTCCATTATTTTGTAAATTCGCATAGGAACCTTGAATAGAGAAAAGTAATATAATGGAAGATGTTCAAGAACTGATTGACAAAGGGTCAACCTTCCACCTCTCGAAAGTTGATATCTCTTCCATCGATCTAGCTTCTTTGTTGTCTTGTCAAGAATGGGACTCCAAGTTTGTCTCCTTTCTTCGAAAATTTTGAGATTCCTTTCTTACCACAACTCGTATGGAATTGCCTTTATAGCATTGAGCCAAAGAAGGTTGACTTTGGTATTAAAGGCTGGCCCGAGAAGAAGCTGAAGGATATTGTCAACCGTTATGCTTCCGAAAACCCAAGACAAGTTAAACTCTTCAAGGAGTAGTTCCCGGCACTGTTGAGCAAAAGGACATAGGAAGAATATGTGAACCGAACATTCATCATTGGATTGACAAAGAGGGCAGATTGAAGGCAAGAGAAAGTGACCAGACAACTTCCTTTGTAAAGTGTCTGCTGTATTAACCTTTCCATACACAAGAATCCAAGTGAAAAAGTTCACTTTCTTTGGGCTCTTGGTCTTCCAAATAGCTCTAAATAAATCTGAAGGCACAGGTGCTTCTGAGGAGGATTTGTGTATGGAGGCTATTGAGAAACAACCAAAGATATCCAAAGACCATACCCTGCTATCTGATCCGTCGATAGGAGAGCATGAGAGTATAAGTGACAGCATATAGATATTTTCCTCAATCTCGTCGTCCTTCAATGACCGACGAGAAGGAATTTTAAAATGTTAAACGAATTTTTATTGATATATGAAAAAGAACAAAAATTGTTCAAACATATAAACTCCCAAAGGAGTGACAAGGGATGAAAAAGAAAGTAAAAAAAAAAATACAATCAATCAACGATACTAAAATGGAGATAAAAACATCTCAATTAGAACAAATCATACTAGAAGAATAATTCGAGAATAAATCGAAGGGAGCACACATTGAGAAGCTTTGAACTAAGTGATGTTGAAGCAATCCAACAGAGAACGACATTTCCCTTTAAAAATCCTCCGATTTCTTTTGAACCATAGTTCATATAAAAGGTGTTAAATTATATTTTATTTTATTTTAAAGGTTTCCTTTTTATTTAGGTTAGGGTTTTCTTGTTCTAATACGTAAGTGTTTCCTTATCCTAATAGACAAGAATTTCTTTTTAGTTTCTTCTTTGTGACTGTTATTTATATAGCCTTGTATCAATCATTTGAAGTAATCAAGTAAGAATTATTTTCTTTTCTTATCAATTAACATGGTATCAGAGCTCTAGGTTTCCTCTAAAAGTTTTGTGTCAATTAGGGTTTTATGCCCATTAGGATTTTGTAGCCATTAGGGTTTGAAGTTTTGAACACTTTTTTGCAAGTGTTCATTGTACCTAACCCACTGCAGTACCGCCGCCGCCGACGCTGCCCTATTCGTGGATTTCCATTTGCTGGCGGGTTCGTTTGTGATTTGTAAATCGGGGTGCTGTCTTGTCGTGCTGCTCGTCGTCGTTCACACTTCCGTCGTCGTCAGTCGCCGCCAGCGTAGTCGCCCGTTAGCCGCCACCGGTAGTTGCCCCCGCCCCCGGTCGCCGTTCGGTGTGTTGCCAGCTGCTCAGTGTGGTTGTCGTGAGCATCTCTGTTAGGGTTTCTGCTTCAGAAAATTTGATGGTTCGGTCGGCCCGGTTCAATCAACTCGGTTCGGTTTTTAATAGTTCGGTTCAATTAATCCGGTTCAACCAGATCGGCAGTTGGTTCGATTCTCTCAGTTTGGTTTAGTCTGGTTCGGCTCCTTTAGGCTCGGTTCAATTCGTTGTTGGGCTGGTTCAGTGCTTTTCGGTCCGGTTCAATTCATTATCGGTTCGTTTCGACAGGTTTCGGTTCGTTTCAGTCAGATTTGGTTCGGTTTGACATATTTTGGTACAATTCAACTGGTTTTGATTCGGTTCAGCCCTCTTTCGATTCGGTTCCATGCTGATTTTTCAGTTTTGTGCGTGGATCTCCATTTTTGAGTTGCTGTTTAGTCTTGGTATTAATGTCACAATCATCCAAAATTACAAAAAAGTTGGACATACATGAGATCAAACAATTAAGGAGCTTTGTTAAAACTTTGGATAATGCTCCTAGTCAAGGTACAGGTGCGTTAACTTTGACGAGTGCAACCTCTCAGCCTAAACGTTATACCTGGATTATTGATTTTGGTGCAACATACCATATGACGAATAGTAGCTGTCATTTTATCTCTTATAGTATTTGGTAACAGTGGCTGGTCAAGGAGACATCAAGAAAAATTCAAACATTACTTTAAAGAATGTGCTTCATACCACGTTTAACTGTTAATTTGATCTCGGTAAAGAATTTGATCAAAGATTTAGGTTGCAAAGTAATTTTTTCTGATTCTTCTTGTATTTTGCAGGACCCGAGCAATGGGAAGATTATTGGACTTGCTAATGAAAAAGATGGACTTTATTATCTTAATGAACTTGTCAGTCGGACTAGTGTTTCAGTCTCCTTCACCTCACAAACTCATCATCCTTCAAGTAAGCTTTTGTTGAATCATTATAGACTAGGACATCCCTAATTTCGAACTCTTAAAATATTGTTTCCCAATTTATTCCAAAATCTTAATCCTGAGTCAATTCAATGTGAAGTTTGTGAATTCTCTAAACACAAGCGTGTACCCTTCCCTAGTAATAATAAACGAATATCAGTTCCTTATGTTTGGGGTCCCCAAATGTTCCCAAATTTCGTTGGTTTATTGTGTTCATTGATGACTGTACTAGAGTCTCATGGGTTTATCTTTTAAAACAAAAATCAGATGTTGGTTCTACCATTCAAACATTCTTTCATATGATCGAAAACCAATTCGGAATCAAACCCAAACAATTCCGTTCTGAAAATGCTCGAGATTACTTCAATCAAAAATTAACATCATTCTTTCAAAAAAATGGAGTCATCGATGTGTCGTCTTGCATGGACACTCCTCAACAGAATGGAGTGGCCGAAAGAAAAATTGGTCACATCCTTTCTGTGACACGTGCCATTCTTTTTCAAAGAAATGTTCCTAAATCCTTATGGGCGGGGGGGGGGGGGGGGGGGGGGGGGAAACTGTGTTAACAACCATTTATTTAATCAATCGGTTACCATTTGCTACTCTAGAACATAAAACTCCTATGAATATTCTATCAAAATATTATCTTGATTTTCGAACAACAAATAACTTGACTCCTCGAGTATTTGGTTGTGTAGCCTTTGTTCATGTTCACAGTCATCAGCGAGGTAAACTTGATCCACGAGCACTCAAGTGTATTTTTGTCGGATACTCGAACACTCAAAAGGGATATAAATGCTATCATCCTCCTTCAAAAAGGTTCTTCATCTCTGCTGATGTTACATTTTATGAAGATACCAGCTTCTTTACCTCACCTTATCTTAAGGGGGAGGAACTATTGTTGGAAGATAAGGATTTGCCCATTCCCAACCTCACATTTCCTATATCAAATCCTTTACCACCACCCTTAAACACCTTACCAGGACCATCCAACCCTTTACTACTATACCATTACAGGTTTATTCAAGAAGGAACACTGAAAAAGATAAGCAAGTCCAAGAGTCTGAACATATCCCTGTAACTGAAATTGAGGAGAAAATAATCAGTGATGAATCAGACATTATAGTATCTACTAATGATGAGTCAGATCTGGATTTGCCGTCTACTTTAAGGAAGGGAAAACGAACTTGTACTGAGTATCCATTTTCTCACTTTGTATCATATGACAAACTCTCAAGTCAGTACAGAAGTTTTATGGTTAACCTTACTCAGGTAGATATTCCAAAAACATATATGGAGGCAATACAACATGAAGAATGGAGGCAAGCAATGAATCTTGAAATGCAGGCTTTAGAAAAAAATAAAACATGGGAGTTGGTTACTATGCCTAAAGATAAGAAAGTTGTGGATGTCGATGGATATATACTGTAAAGTATAAAGCAGATGGAACACTCGAGAGGTACAAAGCACGGTTGGTTGCTAAGGATTATACTCAAACATATGGAGTTGATTACCTTGAAACCTTTGCGCCTGTTGCCAAGATGAACACGGTACGAATACTTCTATCTCTTGCTGTAAATCATGGATGTGACATGTTACAATATGATGTAAAAATTGCTTTTCTACATGGTGATCTTGAAGAAGAAATTTATATGGAGATTCCACCTGGGTATCAGCAAGCAGGAAATAAAGTTTGTAAATTAAAAAAGGCGTTGTATGGATTAAAGCAATCTCCTAGGGCATGGTTTGGTAGATTTTCTCAAGTTATGAGGAAGATGGACTATAAAAAAGTCAAGGAGATCATACATTGTTTATAAAACATTCTGCTACAGGAGGAGTAACAACATTGATTGTTTATGTGGATGATATTATCGTCACTGACAATGATAATAATGAGCCAAATAAACTGAGAAATTGTTTAATCCAAGAGTTTGAAGTTAAAGAACTGGGAAGATTGAAATATTTGCTTGGGATAGAAGTAGCCTATTCTAAACAAGACATATTCTTATCACAACATAAATATGTGATTGACTTACTTTTTGAAACAGAAAAGCTTGGCAGCAAACCAATAGAAACGCCGATTGATCAAAACCATAGATTATGTGCATTTGAAGAGAGTCCTCCTATTAAGGAAACTTACCAGAGGTTAGTTGGAAAATTAATATATTTTTCTCATACGAGACCAGATATTGCGTATGCTGTAGGAGTGGTAAGTCAATTTATGCATAGTCCAAAAGAAATTCATCTTCAAGCTGTGTACCGAATACTCCACTATTTGAAGAACTCCATTCGGAGAGGATTTTTGTTTAAGAAAGGCGAGAAACTCAATCTAGAAGTTTATACAGATGCAGATTATGCAGGATCGATAGATGATAGAAAATCCACTTATTGCTATTGTACTTTCTTAGGTGGGAACCTAGTGACATGGAGAAGTAAAAAACAAAATGTAGTTGTAAGATCAAGTTCATAAGTGGAATTTAGAGCAATGGTATTGGACATCTGCGAATTACTGTGGATAAAGATTATTTTAGAAGATTTGAAGATTCCATGGGAAGGGCCTATGAAACTTTATTGTGATAACAAGTCTGCCATCAGTATTGCACATAATCCAATCAACATGTTAGAACCAAGCATGTTGAAGTTGATAGACACTTCATAAAAGAGAAGTTAGATAGCGGCCTCATATGTACTCCATTTGTACCAACAAACAATCAAATAACAGATATTCTTACAAAAGGATTGAACAACAACAACTTTGAACATTTGGTTAACAAGTTGGGAATGGAAAATATTCATTCACCAGTTTGAGGGAGAGTGTTAAATTATATTTTATTTTATTTTATAGGTTTCCTATTTTATTTAGGTTAGGGTTTTCTTGTTCTAATAGGTAAGTGTTTCCTTATCCTAATAGGCAAAAATTTCTTTTTAGTTTCTTCTTTGTGACTGCTATTTATATAGCCTTGTATCAATCATTTGAAGTAATCAAGTAAGAATTATTTTCTTTTCTTATCAATTAACAAGGACTTTAGCGTACCATTAACCCATAGTAGACTTGACTTCGAAGAAAAAGCCGGCCCAAACAGTTGTTGAGATAGAATCTTCGAGACTTCAACATCGAAAACCTATGACAAATTGAACAAAAGAAGATGAGAACTCCAATGGGACATTGCAGAAGGACATTGAAACAACAAAGCCTTGAATTAGAGTTCCCTTTCTCCCTTTCCCTGTGGATTAGAGACCGATCTCTCAACAACAAAGCCTTGAATTAGAGTTGCCTTTTTCCGAGGGAGAAATTTGGAGAGCCCTAAGAGATTTGGGGACAAATAAGTCACCGGGCCTAGATGGATACACTGCAAAATTCTACAAAAAATTTTGGAACACTCTTAAGCCCGACGTCATGAGGGTGTTCCAAGATTTTTTTTAAGAATGGAATCATTAATGCCGGCGTCAATGAAACTTATATTTGCCTCATCTCAAAGAAGATTGATGTCCGAAGGGTTGGGGATTATAGGCCTATTAGTCTCACTTCTTGCCTATATAAGATAATTGCCAGAGTTCTATCCCAAAGGCTAAAACGCATGCTGCCCCACACTATTACCTCCGAACAATCAGCATTTTTAGCAGGGAGACAAATCTTCGATGCATCACTGATAGCTAATGAGCTTATTGAAGAATGGGACAGAAAGAATAGAAAAGGAGTGGTTATTAAACTTGACATTGAAAAGGCCTTCGACAAAGTTGATCGTCTTTTTCTTGACGAGGTCCTTGCAGCAAAAGGGTTTGGTACCAATTGGAGGAAATGGATTAGGGGATGCATCTCCTCAATAAACTACTCCGTCATCATCAATGGTCGTCCTCGGGTAAAGATTATTGCCTCTAGGGGCCTCCACCAAGGTGACCCCCTCCCACCTTCCTCTTTATCATGGTTATGGATGTCTTTAGTCGAATTATGTCTCAGGCTACAAAACACAACCTTATCAAAGGCTTTGACATGGGACACTCCTCTTTGGCTGTCCATCACCTTCAATTTGCAGATGAAACGATCCTATTCTCTCCTTTTGATGATCTCTCCCTCACTGGCTCACCAACATGTTCAACATTATCCGGTTTTTTGAGGAAGCTTCCGGAATCAACATAGACCACCAGAAATCGGAAATGTTAGGGTTTAATCTAGAGGACAATGTACTAAATTCAACTGCTGCAAAATTCTCATGTGTGGGTCATGGCCATCAATCTACCTTGGTCTTCCCTTACACGGGAAGAATAGGACCCTCTCCTTTTGGGATCCCCTGGTTGAGAGAGTTAGAAAGCAATTGAAATCATGGAAGAGTTCCTTTATCACCAAAGGTGGTTGTCATAGCCTTATCCAAGCCACTTTGTCAAACCTTCCCACGTATTATCTCTCTCTTTTCCCCATGTCGGCCAAGGTAGCTCACACATTATACAGCATCATCAACACCTTTCTTTGGAAAGGTTGCAACAAGAATAGTGGACTCCACCTTGTTAAACGGCGTAGCACTCAGCAACCGATCCAAGATGGGGGATTGGGTTTGACGAATATGAGATTGAAAAACAGAGTCCTCTTAGCAAAATGGTGTGGAGATATCCTTATCCAAGCAAAATGGTGTGAATATTTCCTTTATCATCAAAGGTGGTCGTCATACCCTTATCTAAGCCACTTTATCAAACCTTCCCATATATTATCTCTCTCTTTTCCCCCTGCCGGCCAAGGTAGCTCACACAATGGACAGCATCATCAATACCTTTCTTTGGAAAGATTGCAACGAGAATAGTGGACTCCACCTTGTTAAATGGCGTATCACTCAACAACCGATTCAAGATGGGGGACTGGATCTGACGAATATGAGATTGAAAAACAGAGTCCTCTTAGCAAAATAGTGTGGAGATATCCTTATCCAAGCAAAATGGTGTGAAAAGTAACTTTATCATGAAATGTGGTCGTCATACCCTTATCCAAGCCACTTTATCAAACCTTCCCACATATTATCTCTCTCTTTTCCCCATGCCGGCCAAGGGAGCTCACACAATGGACAACATCATCAATACCTTTCTTTGGAAAGGTTGCAATGAGAATAGTGGACTCCACCTTGTTAAACGGCGTATCACTCAACAACCGATCTAAGATGGGGGACTGGGTCTGACGAATATGAGATTGAAAAACAGAGTCCTCTCAGCAAAATGGCGTGGAGATATATAAAGGAAGATTCCAGCCTTTGGAACCAGGTGATTGAAGCAAAATATGGGAAAGCTACTTGGAATCTTCACCCTATTTCTACCTCCCTCTCCTCTGCTAAAGGTCCATGGAAGGCTTTTATCAAGACTCAGAAGCTGATTTTTGATCTGTTGGGCAACAAAATTAGGGATGGCAGCAGCATCTCCTGTTGGAGGACTCCTTGGTTGCTGGAAGAACCGCTGGCACAATATTTTCCCCTTCTTTTCAATCTAACACAGAAAACAGAGGCACCAATCAAGGATTTTTGGATGCCAGAAGCATCTCGTTGGAACCTGAGGCTGAGGAGAAATCTAAAGGACGATGAAATTGCTGAATTGACTACTCTCTCTTTCCAGCTAACAGATGTTCAACTAGGTATGGGAGATGACTTATTGTTTTGGAAATTGGAGCCTTACGGTCTTTTCTCCACAAGGTCTCTGATTAAAGACTTTTCGTCCTCCTTCCCAGGCTCTTCTCAACGGCTTTCCAAAGCAATCTAGCAGGACAAATACCCAAAAAAAGTGAAAATTTTTCTTTGGGAGCTTAGTCACCGTGCCATCAACACCAACGAAAAGCTTCAACGCCGGTTGCCATAATTGGCTATTTCACCACCGTGGTGCTCTATTTGTCAATCCAACTCACAACACCTTTTTGTCTCTTGCACCTTTGCTTCGGCTTTTTGGAATTTCCTATTTGGCTATTACACTTTTGGATGGTCCACAGCCTTACCAAATGATCCTGCCCCTCTCATCGAGTTCACCTTAGCTGGACATCCCTTTAAAAAACAAAAGAAACAGCTTTGGTGGACCTTTATTCGAGCTTTTCTTTGGATCATATGGGGTGAACGAAACCGAAGAACTTTCAACGACAAGCGCCAACCTTTTGAGAGGCTTTTTGATGCTATAGTTTACGGTGTTGTATCTTGGTGTAAATGGTCTCCTATGTTTCATCGCTATAGCTACTCTTCCCTTCTAGTTAATTAGAAGTGCTTGTAATTCCAATCTTTGGGTTTTGGTAATTTCATACATCAATTGAATTGTTTCTTCTACCAAAAAGAAAAAAAAAAAAACTTTTTAAGCATATAATTGTATGGGCATAATTGATCTTGGTTAGTTTATAAAATCTAATTTAGAAAATTTATGAGTGAGGTTTTGAAAATTGCAAATTGTAAAGAAAATATTCTTCGGACGAATGTTTGTACAACTTTTTTGTGGATAGTAGTTTGATTAGAAAGGAATAGGAGAATTTTAGAAAAACAAAGAGAAATGGAGTCTCTGACCGGTTATCCCTCTTGTAACTCGTAGGTTTTTTCCATTGATGAAATGATTTAGTTTATAAAGAAAATGTAAAAGAAGACAACTTTGGATCTATGGTATTGTTGCAGTTTCGTGGGAAGTCCAGCTGGAATATAATAAAAGTCTTCCACTATAAGATGATGCATTATATATAAATATGCATTTTAGCTTTTACAGCCTCTTGTAGTGTGTATATTTTCACTTCAATCAGTCTTTCAATTAAAACTTAAACAATCTTTTAAGTCAAAGATGGTGGAAATGTATGAATAAATTCAAAAGCAATTAAAAGATATCTACTATAGTGAACGTGTTAAGGATCCCATATCAAAACGATCCAGGGACCTAATAAGGTGTATGAGATACATGAGATACTCTTCTCATTACCGATTAGTTTTGAGATTTGAACTCCATAATATTGATATGGTATGAGAGCTCAACAAGTTCAAATGAGCATCTGGTTCAAAAATAAGATCCGGCCTAGATTGACCTGGCTCTTTGAGGGAGCATATTAAAAATCTCACATCGAAAGAGTCAAGGGACCTAATAAGGTTTATAATCCGATGAATATTAATAGAACGTGCCCTTGTTATGTCTCTCTGACTCGCCCACTTTCTATGGTTAGAAAATTTATGACATTTATTATGAATGAATTTGGAAGTATGCCATTTTCCTCTTGGTCACCCTGGGTGAGAAAGATCTAAAATCATTTGAGGGCCTCTTACAGTTTATCTTTATGTTTCCTTGTGATCAGAATCTCTCCCAGCTTGCATCCATCAATTATGACCTGCTTTCTAAGGGTTTGAAGGATGATCCTCCCAATCATGATGTATGAATGTGTTAATCCTCGTGGAACTGCCAAATGCTTTCAGCCGATTGGTTCGGTGTTCTTCCTTGTTTTGTACATGTACATGTAAGTTTTTCTTAACTTCCATTTCCTGTACGTGCTTTTACTACTTTATTTGTGAGTGGTGGAGTGATTTGATCATCTTTGCAACTGCAGAGACAGAAATATCTTAGAGGCTAAATCTGGTTCGGGGATGCTCTCTTTCGAATTATAGGCGACGTCTTCAAACCATGTGGCCTTCAATTTTCCTTTTTTTTTTTCCCTGTTCATTACGTTTTACTGCTCTCTTCTCCACCCTCACCCCACCATGAGTTGAGAACTTCAATATTTCATTGTTTAAATGGGTCCCATAACCGGTGTACCTTTTTTTCTTTGAAAATCCGTATATTTATGTTTTTAAATTATATATTATGTATCAACGAGAAGCTTCATTCTGTACAGCATTTTCTTCAGATCCACACTGATCATTTTGGTGTAGGATGACGGTAGGGTGTTATTTCAGTATCCGAAGGTATTTGTCTCTTTTATGACTGCAGTTATGCTCCAAAACAATATATAATTTGTGCGCAGAAGTTGAACTACTCTAAATGATTGAAATAGCTCATTTCTGAAAGGTATACCGATTAGGACGTGGTAATTGGGCTCAATACCCTGGCAGAATGATATTCGTTAAAATACCGACAAATAAAAACTCAGGTTTGGCTGCCCCCATCTTGACAAATATTTACTCTTTTCTTCTGTCCATGAAAAATAACATAGAACTAGAACATGAGCTTTTTGTGAATTTCTTAACAATTTGCAATGAACTCTTTGGGCTTATTAATTTAACCAAACAATTCCTAGATGGGAATATTTCAGTGGCACGCAGGAATATTTTGAAGTCACTATTTACTTCTTGTACCAGTCCAGGAAAGTTTGGGATGAGCCAAACTGGATTGATCTAGAGAAGTCTGGGATGAACCTGGTCCGCTCTTCTCCATTCAAGAAATGATTTCCTGGACCATCTTGGACTTCCCTGTATTTGTTTGGCATGGTTTCATTTTCGTCTTTCTTTTAACACCAACTTTTGAAGGATGGATGAAGTTGCAGACACCATGGACCATGCAAAAGTTGCAGGAGTGGAGTGGGATCGTGGAGGAAACATACTGATGTTCCTCCATCTTGGCGTTCTTCCAATTTTTCAACTTTATGTTCTCACATTCAATGGGCTTGACGGCAACTGATATATAAATGAAGAGAAGCTTGCGAATTCTAGTGCAACTGTCGTGGAAGCAAAAGGGCTTAGGAAGCTCCAGTTCAAAAGCCTATGACGTTCGAGATAACCTTGCTTTTAGAGTGGGAAGGTTGCAAAGATGGCAAACGTAATTTAGCAAGAGAAATGGCATTTTGCGTTAAAATGAAAATTCTGGGCATTCTACCCTATTACTCACTCAAGATCCCATATGTGTTATCCACGAATGGATGTTCCTACTGCAATTCTCCGGCAGCAGAGAATATATCAACATAAATTCAGTTCGTCTGTAATCTAATCCTATCCACATAACGCGCACTTTCTTATACTTTCTTCAGACTCACTTCTAACACCGAGCAAAAACTCAAACTGCTTGATATTAAATATCCGTTGACACGTCAACATTTCCATTGACATGTTTACATTGACATTGACATGAGATAAATCGACATTTCTATCATAGTACAAAAGATTGACAAAATATGAAAAATATCAATAAAATGTCACTAATATATACATAATATTAATATAAATCATTTTGAACTTATTTAGAAATAGAAAATTGTTTATTTGTTAATTTTAATATTTTTTATGATTTTTTAATTTCTCTAACTTTTACAGACATATTCATCAACATCGATATTTTATTAACATTTTAATGAAATTAAGACCTTGACATTTTCATCGACATTCGTCATTTAAAACCTTGCTCTTAATCATACTCTTTTTCCACTTTTCCTTCTACATTTATTTAGTTATTATTATTATTATTATTATTTTTGTAATTAGCACATTCGATTGCATGTAATAAACATATAGCTATTGTTTTTCTTGAGCCAAGATTAAATACTTTTTTGGGGGCATAGTTCAACTCTGAAACTACAGAACTTGATGAACTAACCTTCTACTGGGAGGTCGTGGTAATCTTTTGCTACTTTCTCTAGATTAGGAAAAGAAAAAAAGAAAAATTCTTGTCAATAAACTAATCCACACATTGAGTGGTCGTTGTAAACTTGTAGTATGATATTTTGGATTCTGCATTTATCCCTTCAAGTTGACATCCTGGTCCTTGTATTGGTTCCCTTTGAGATGTATGCTCATTGGTAGTACATGAACTATGTGGTATTTTTAAAAGGACCATGATTTATATTTGTCTAATCATCATTCTTCAAAGAAGAGGTGAAATATAATAAACATAAAAATAACTCTATTCAAAATCTTAGTTGTTGATATTGCATCAACAATAGACTGGGGTAGTGGCTCGGTGGGACCTATTTTGTGAGAACTAGAGACAAATGACTCCAAACAAGATTAAGAAAGTAAACAAGTTGATGCACCTTACTGTTTTAAAATTTTATCCTTGTTTCAAAATTCGTCTTATATTTTCAAATGTTCTTTTAGTTTGAAAATTTTTAGGCAGAAAAATTAATGAATAGCTGAAAGCATAATCATAAGGGAGCTTGATGGGAAAAAAAAAATTCTCCAAAAAATTGTTTGCAAATACGAGCAACAAAATTCCTTACGTAATTTAGACGGAATGCTAGAATGCTAAGGAAGAGCAAAAATCCGTATTGGAAGCTTAGAAGAAGATATATAATATTTAAAAATGTTGAAAACAGCAGAGAATATTTTTAGATTTGGTTTGATATATCGATAATATTTTAGACGGATATTATGTTAAGTTTTATTAAAACGTTTTAGCACATTTGAATAAATCAAATTGTAACAACCCGTATTTTCCAATATGGTCATTCTGACAAAATACGGAAGCGTAAACAACTAATCACTAAATTAACGGAAAGACTTCTTTATTTAATACGATACTATGACAAAAGATAAGGACAAGTCCAACTTTAACAAAAAAAAAAAAAACCTACACTATAATAAAGCCAAAGAATAACTACCAGTGGGAAGTTGCATTATTTGGGTAGCCTACGGAACCTATGTGGTTACCCGTCGGTAACACCAAATCAATCAGAAGCTTCTATCAGAGTTGTCGAATTAATATCGACCAGAACAGAGTTGTCGAAATAATATCGACCAGAACAGAATTACTTAAGTGTGAGGCCATGTGAGTGAATAACACACACATGAATCTTCATTGCCAAGGAATGTCAAACCACAAAAGTGCCTTCCCACAAATAAGCCAAAACAAAAATCCATCAATTCCAAATTAGGCTACTACCCCAAATAAGCAAAACGTTCCTCAAAACAAAATCATGGCATATCCGGATAGCCCTATGAAATCAATCAAAATATCTTTCAAATAAAATGCAAAACAAATACTTACTTTCAATATTAAATTAATTCAAAACATTGAAATAATTTAAAACAAACTTTATCAATCCTCCAAAAGATGATTTCAAATATTTCACAAATAAACAAAATATCAATTTCAAACCTTTAAATACATTTAAACAAAACTTTATCAAATCATTTAAGAATACTTCAAATACTTTGCAAATAAACATAATTTCAATTGCCAAATTAGTTTTCAAATCCATAATACAACTTCAATTTCATATGCAAGATATCAATTTCAAATCTTCCTATCAAATCCAAAATACATTTTAGTTTTTGAAATATGACAAATCACTTACAACACTTTTCGGAGGGATACGGTAAATTATTTACAATATTTTTTCGAAGGGATATGACAAATTACTTACAATACTTTTTTGAAGGGATATGACAAATTAGTTACCTCTTTCAGAAATCATACGAATCTAATTTACTTCTTCCTTGGTAGTTGTCAACTTAGAGGCCTACAAACAACCAATATCCAAAATCAATTCTTAAATCCTATCCGAGGATTTAAAATTCAACCAATTACTAACCCAAATCTTATCTACATAATTTTCTCATTCAAAACACTTTTTTAAGCAAAGTATAGATTTGGGGCTACAAAACCAGATCTGAAAACTAGGTTAAAAAACCTCTAAATTCAACAATAACAAATTTTAAAATTAGAAGAATCGATATAAATCAATACAACTAAATTTACAAAAAGTTTCTCAATAAAACCAGCTTAAAAACGTTCTAAACAATTGAAAATTTGGGAATTTTAAATCTGAAAAATTTTCTATTTTATAAAATAAAACTTCCAAAAATTTTCCATAAAACAATTAACAATTTACTAATTTTTATAGAAAAATCAGATCTGAAAAACCGTATATAAAACTTTTAAAACTTGGTAAAAACATATAATTTTTCATGTAAAAATCATAACAACAAACTATAATTTACAGGATACAAATAGATAAACTTTTTATGCAAAAAGAGTCTCAAAATAGCCAAAAAATAATCTCATAAACAAAAAGATTCAAACCAAAAATTCTGGAAAATTTTGAGGGCAAAAGTCCTTAAAATCATTTATTCTAAAAAAACAAAGACCTCAAAACTTTTCCCAATAAAAGAACTACAAATCAAAAAAAATAAAACTAAAACAATGAGAAGAAAATCTTACCGATCTTTGAGAGAAAATATCAAACTCTTCTTCCTTTCTTTTCTTTTCCTCCTTGAGAGAAAACTAGGTCTAACAGTTTAAGAAAATAAAACCTAAGGTTTAAGGGCTTTTATAACAAACCCTTATGAATCCTTATTTAAAAAGGATAATAAAAAGATAAAGATTTAATAAAACTCTTTCTTTTTATTTTTTTTAAATTCTAAGAACAAATTATCTTTTAAAAATAATTTCTAAAACAAAAAAGGTTTATCTTTGAGAAAATAAAAGAAAATAACTAAAAAAATAATAATTTAAATATATATATATTTATATATATATATTTTTTGGTTGTTACACAAATATTGAACTAATCTAAAAGAATCTGATCTTGGTGGCAATGTAAAAACAAAAGGGTAACTTTTGTAAAGCTCATTGTTGCTGTATTTATGGTAGAGTACAAGAAAATATTGGGAAAAATATACTTTTTGGCTTGAGGTTTGAGCTGGATATCTATTGTTCAAAATGATCCCTAAATTAATTTGACCGTTACTTGACTAACGGAAGAATGGTGTGGTAAAATGAGGTGATAAATTTTAAATGAGTTGTCAACTTTTATTAATTTTATATTTATTTCTAGATTAGGTGGCTTTTTATTTTTTATTTTTTATTTTTCCGTTCTCTTCCTCTTCCTCTTGTATGACTGGGTGTTGTTGGTTGACCTCATTTTTGCAAAAAAAAAAAAGAAAAGAAAAAAACACATCCATTGAAGTGAATGTTCACCTTCAGAACACATTTCTGCATTCATACTCAAAAACTCCAAAAAGATCTCACATAAAAAAAACAGTGAACACACACTAGAGACGGAAAACAGAGAAAAAGCAAAAAAGAACTCCAAAACATTTGGAGAAAACAACGCACTTGAATCTTGAGAAACTCTTCTTTACTCATAGCTACAAGTTATTAGAGCTTATTACTCATCTTTATATTCTGTTAAGTAGTTAAATAGTTGGTTTACTTTCTATTAATCAGTTTGCATATTTCTTGGCCTATATATATGACCAAGTATAGCATTAATAAAGTTATGCAAAGACTTTATTTACTCTCATGATACTAATACAAGTCAAACACAGAGATTTAAAAAAGCAAAAGGAAAGTAAGAGAGAGATGGGGATGGAGAATAATAGATCTGGGAAATGAAAAAGTAGGAGAAAACAGAGGGGAGAATGAGAAGGAAGAGGAAACCGATGGAGAGTTATGGCCAATCCTCCAATCCCATCTCCCAAATCGATTCCGTTGTTGTATCTAACAAAAAAAACTACTAGAGGACATTAGAAAACAATTTAATTCAATTAAAAATATATTTTATTAAAAAGATAAAATAGATTTAAATCTATTTTAATATATTAATTCTATTTTGATTCTCAAACTTTTAAAATATATACTTAAACCCTAAACTTTAAAAAAATAATCACAGGCTTTTAGTTTTTGAAGCTTCAATGGATAACTATTTTGGTTGTTAATATTATTTCATCACCTAATTTCTACCCGCTCAATAATATTTTTCATTCTTTTTTTTCTTGTTCAAATACATGTCAACATTAACCTGGTAAAACATATCCTTGAAGCCGCGTTAACTATTTGTTAAAAGCAATGTATTAAATATTCGTCGACATTTCTATGTATCAATGAGTTCGATATCGATATAAAGACTAAATTGACATTTCCACATTATTGCAAAAAAATCGTCAAAAATATCAACAAAATATAACTAATATAGACATAAAATTAACAATAATTATTTTTAACTCATTTAGAAAGGATGAAATGCTTATTTATTAATTTAAATATTTAAGTACAAAATTCTTATTTTTATAATCTTTTTAGAAATATCTATCGGCATCGTCATTTTATCAACACTTCTATGAACTTTTTTTTTTATATCCGTGTGTCCGGGCCAGCTTGCGCGCACCTCGATTATTCACGGGCCAACCGTCTGACCCTACTACATTTGGTTGACAAAGAAACTCGTAGGATATTAAATCCTAGGTAGGTGGCCACCATAGTTTGAACTCATTCCCTCTAAGTCCTTTGCTATTTACATTGGCTCTCATTTTATTGATATTGATATTTAAAACCTTGGTTAAAAGTAAAATAACAGTAAAAACAAAAAGTTATTATTATTTTTTTTTTTTGAGTTCGGGCCTAAAATAAAGATTATGAAAGTTCGACCGACAATATAATAATCTAAAAAATTTAGAAAAACTAAAATAAAGTTTGGCAAAAAAAAATTTTTGTCTCTAAGGTTTGAGGTAGATGTCTATTTGGTCCCTAGGTGTCAACTTGATCCTAAAGTTTTAAAATAAACATTTTGGTCTCTGAAATTTGACAAATAATTCTATATGATCCCTGATTTTTTTATATTGTTAATTAACTAATATTAAAATGACGTGGCAAATTGCAATAAAATTATTTATTCTAATTATTGATGTGGCAAATTATATTAATTAAATGATATATGTTTAGTTGATGGTACTTTCTCTCTCCTCTCCTCATCTCTCCCTCCCTCCTTCTCGTCGTCCGCCATTTATATTAGACATATATCATTTAATTAATATAATTTACCGCATAAGCAATTACAATAAATAATTTAATTGCAATTTGCCACATCATTTTAATATTAGTTAATTAACCGTAAAAAAAAAAATCAAGGACCTTTAGAACTATTTCTCAAACTTCAAGGACCAAATTAAACACTTATCTCAAACGACTAAAAGTGTTCATTTTGAAATTTTAGATACTAAGTAAACACATACCTCAAACCTCAATAACCAAAAATATATTTTGCCCAATAAAGTTTGAACCAATAAACTTAACAAACTAGTATCTAAAAGAAATAAAAAGAAAATATGTATTCTATAAATTTGAAGTGTTAAAAAATTTACTCACAACGGTCAAGATATGCATTTATTAGCAAACAGTGGATTGGTTTGGTGTTGTGTCATCTTGGCATATTTGAAATTATAGTAGCTATTGCTAACCGCTGTGGCTGTTCTAGTTCGAATTCTGCTCCATGATACATTCTAAAAACAACAATAATAAAAAAAATACACATACACAGTACACTATACACCACTTTGATGTGTTTTGAATCAACACATATCAATCAAAGCATCGCAAGTTAGTTGACGAAATAAGTGAGAAGCGAATGAAAGGGCAGATGCAGTACTACATTCTAATTACACAATAACCTTAACTATCACAATCACATCGCCATCACCCTACAAAACAATACAACACAAAGCACATGCACGCAAATTACAAGGATGACTAGTTAATCAGCTACTACAACGAAAAATTGGCCAAAGGGATCTAACATTTGGAAAGAAAAAGGTAAAACCACGGCAAAAACTAAACTAGGGACCAAATGACTCGTCAACGTCGTGTTGCTGGGGATTAGAATGGGAGGAAGGGCATAACCCCTCAATGCGACTCGTCACTTCATACATTGAAGGCCGTCTATCTGGATACCGTGCCGCACAGTCCAGAGCGAGCTCTAACATTTGAACCATCTCCTCCTCAACACTCAGCAGTTCAACATCGAAAACTTCCGACCTCCACTCCTCTTGTACCACTGATTGCACCCATCTTGGTAGGTCCACCCCTTCCTCATTCAAAACTGCATGACTGGGAGCTTTTCCCGTCAAAAGCTCCAGCAGCAAGACGCCAAAGCTATATACATCTGCCTTTTGCGATACCTTCCGAGGATCTGTCACCTCCGGTGCACGATAGCCCGCAACTCTGTTAGGACTGGAGGGTGGGCCAACCAATTGCGCTAGGCCAAAATCAGAGACTCGGGCATTGTAGGATTTTGTGAGCAAAACGTTGGATGACTTTATGTTCCCATGGGAAACATCTGGGCCTTGAGAATGCAAGTACTTGATGCCACGGGCAACCCCATATGCAATTTCAGACCTTATATCCCAGTTCAGTGGAGTCTTACCAGCTCCTTTGTTACCTATAGAAAAATAAATAAACAAAGGGGCAACATACAAGTAAAAAAGATGAGAGCATAGTACCTTTCTAAATATGCAGGCTTTTAAATTCATTGCAATTGAAACACTTTCATTTGACAAGAAGAAATTTTCCATGTATTTGATGACCAAATAACCTTTAGATGGTGACAAATGCATTAATCGGCATAAATTAGGAGTGCAATCAGTCAGTCAACTATGACACTATTTCCCTCAATATGTGGTAGACAATCGAAGTAGGCAAAATTTGAGGCGAAGACAATGAAGGTCAAAAACATCGGAATGCCACTCATGGAGATGCAAAAGAAAAAACAAAGGCATAAAAGGCTCCTCGGAACCTTTGAGGAATTATAATCATTCAGTCCAATTTCCGGTACTTAAATTGCAGTGAAGTAAGAGTTGCAATGGAAAAAAAAAAAAGAAAAAAAACTATATCCAAGAAAAGAAGACAGGATGACTCATTGGTAAAAGGAAGTAGGAAGCAGAAAAATCGCTTACCATGGAGAAGAGCAGATAAGCTTCCCATAGGCATGTAATCATGGACCAGAAGCTTCTCGTCAACGCTGTAATAATAAGCTCTAAGAGGAACCAAATTTTCATGATCCATGGCTCCCACTGCATCAATTTTCTCCCTGAATTCTGTCGCAGAAATGTTCACATCCTTCAATCTCTTTACAGCCACGACAGGCCCAATCTCCAGGACTGCTTTGTAAGCTGTTCCAAAGGTTCCCTTACCCAACACTTCTGCTGAAGCCCTCAACAAATCCTCCAAATCAAACACCCTTGCTGCATTACCGAAGAATACCAACTTGTTTGCACCAGCAGTGTTATCAATTACTTCGCCTTTCCTTCTCTGAACCATTGTAGTAGCTGCTACCGCTGCAGAGTGGCCAGTTTCAGAACTCCTACCATTCTCTTCGCAAGCCGGCTTCTCAAGGGTTGCGATGTCCACAGTACTCGTCTTCTGGCTGCTCTTCTTCCGGCAAGAAAACATCAAAATCATACAAAACAAAATGAAACTCAACACAGACCCCATCACGATCCCACCCACGGCTCCCCCAGATAGCTTTTTATTTCTCTTGTTCTCGTCAACATCAATATCCACGGTGAGTGGTGCTATAACATTTGTAGAGCAAGCCTGAAGGGGACGCCCGCAAAGTTGGTTACCACTGAAAGCAGTAGAGGGAAATGACTGCAAACGACGGGGAACCGAGCCATTGAGAAAGTTGTCGGTAACATTGAACTGCTCGAGGTTGGGGAGGTTTAAATCCGGTATTGAGCCAATAAGCCGATTTTTCTCAAGGAACAGGGTCTTCAACCGCAGGAGTCTGTCGAAACCCGGAGCAAGGACGCCAGAGAAGTTGTTGGAAGCCAGATTAAGGCGTACAAGGTCAAGAAATTGGAAAACAAACTCGGGAATGTGACCAGAAAATCTATTGCCCTGCAAGTAGAGGTTGCGAAGACTAGTACATGCAGCGAGATCTGAAGGCAGCTGACCGGTCAATGCGTTGAGTCTAAGACTCAGAGTGCGAAGATTGGTCAAATTTCCAAAAATTCCAGCGGGTAATTGGCCCGAGAGAGAAAACCCCGGTAAACGGAGCACAGTAACGCGGCTTCCCTCGCACTTTACCCCAGTCCAGGAGCAGGGGCTTTCATCAGTTGCATTCCACAGCTCAGTGGTTCGGCCACCCACAGCTGTACGAAGAGCTAGAAGGGAAGCTCTATCAGAGCTCAGATCTGATTGAACGCGGGGAATGACGGAAATAAAGGGCATAAGCCAAAGCAAAAGGTAAAGCTTCTCTACATATTGAGGCTGCATGTTATGGAGTTATGAAGAAAACCCACATGAGATTCTAAAAAATGGTGTGTGCTGGGCTATGGGTTCTGAAATTAGCTCAAAATGCAGTTAATCCCATGGTTAGGGTTGAGTTGAAGGAGAACAGTACACACCACAGTTCAAGAGTGAAAGGAGAATGGTACACAGTTCGAGAGCGCTGCGTTGCACTATCTTCCATCGTCACACTATCTCCTTCTTAAACTGCTTTTGTTCTTTTTTCTTTTTTCTTTTTTTTTTTGTTTTAAAAAATTAAGCCAATAAAACTACTTATGTTATTAGCTAAATCCTTTTCCATATTGGTAAAAAAGTCCATTCTTTTGAATTTTGTAAATATGAGAAATTATTTGAATTCTTAAGATTTTTTATTATTCTAGTTTTATTCTTTTTCTCGCCAATATAGTTAATATGGGGTACATCAATGTATATCAATATATATATTTAGTATAAAGTACATCGAGTTATTAATTAATATACCTGGTATAAAATACATAAAAGTATATCAGTTATATCTAATATACCTAGTACGAATTATATCAAAATATATCAATTATAGATGATATACCAAATATGAAGTACTTTAGGTATGACTAATATACCTAGTATGTACTTTCATTTCTAGTATATGCATCAAGGTATATAAGTTATGGTTGGTATTCCAACTATAATTGAAGGATACACTATCACCGATATACTTACATGTACTGCATACTAGGTATGTCAATTATAATTGATGTACTTTAATATATTTCTATACCAGCTATAATTGATCTACTTTGATGTATTACATATACTAGGTATATACCCTATAATTAATACACTATTACTCTATACTAGGTATGTTAGCAACAAAATCGATACACCTCACCATACTAAGTATATCAGTTATAACTGATACACCTTAATGTATTTCATACTATATATATATATATATATGTTTTATCAAGAAATTGACAAACTCCGCTAACGTCTACTTGGAAGGAAGATGACCTGGATGACGAGCTAAAGAGATGTCGAGCAGGGAACCAGCAAAACAGAACACACTCCGATGTCAAAGTCAATAGCTGGCCGAACTAAACTCGAGAGAGAATTTAGTGTTCGCGTACTTGAATATGGAGCAAATGAATCTTATTTATGAGCAACTTCCCTGACAATATTCCCGATAAGGCCTCAATGGCTCTTTGAGGTAGCTGTGAATCGCGGCGTGTTGTCGTAGAGTTTGTCGGAGATGGGTTGAGTCGAAGTGAAGCTAGTCGGTTCGACAACTGAAGGGGAACATGACTTCAAGAAAGCTTGGTCGGCTCGGTCGTGCAAGACGTCGCTCGATCATAGCAGTCAAGACTGGGGCAACGAAACTTGAGTCTCACAAGTTAAGACCACGTGTAATTCTTCATTATCAAATCAAAATTAGCCACGTGCAACAATAAATAAATAAATAAATATAAATATATATATATATATATATATATATATAAATGATACACTTAATGTACTTCAAACTAGGTATATTAGCTATAATTGAGACACCTTGATGTACGACATACTAGGTGTATCAACTAGCTTTCATGCTGGGTATATATTTTGATGGTACCTAGCATGAAGTATGTCAAAATATATCATTTTAAAATTCTTTCTGTAACCCTCTGGTCCCAAAAAAAAAAAAAATGCCATTGAATTTTAAGTAAACTTCAAGAACTAATATAATGGAGACTAAGCAAAGACTAAACAAGATATACATTGATATAATTCATACTAACTAATATATCTAGAATCACCAGTACTCCATATTAGATATATAGCTAATATATCTTGAGTAAAATATGCTCCATGAGCCTCCATGTGTTGGGCTTTCAGACCGGTAAAATAGATTTTTTTTTTTTTTTATCTAATAGTGCACGAGTTGAGATACCAAATTTTACTGTGTTTGCAAAATTAGAATATATTAATTTTGCAATTTTATATATTTATTATTTATTATTTGTTATATTATATTATATTTTATTTTATTTTGCTAGGATTACAATTGCCCCATATTTTTATCTGGATTGGGCTTGAAATTCGGCTAAATTGGTAATTTTTGTTCAGCTTGTATTAGGTTGGATATTATTTTAGGTTAAATTGCCTTTTCTTTTGGGCATGAATAGCCAAATTTAATAACACGTTTTAAAAAATGGCCTATGAGATATTGCAATAATGGCTAAATGACATTTTTTTTAATATTGAAAAAATGTTAAGACAAATATATCTTGTAACCAATTAGGTATATATGCATAATTTTAGGGATTTAAGATTTCTACGAATAGCAAAAACAATGAACCTTAATAATAGAGATTCAAATGTATTCAATAAAAAGTAAATGAAATTAAAAAAATTATCATAAATCTAATTTAAAATTGCTAATTAGAATTTGAGGGTAGATTTTAAAAAAATTGATAAGATTGTAATAAGGTATATTTTTAAATTTACCCCTCTAAACTAGAAGATTTACAAATAAACAATAAATGAAATTAAAATAATTATCTTAAATATAATTTAAAATGGTTAATTAGAGAGTAGATTTTAAAATAATGATAAGATATGTTGAGGTATATTTTGAAATTTATCTCTTTAAAATAAAAGATTTATAAATAAGAGAATTAACATCACCTTTATTGGTTTTTTTAAATTAAAAAAAAAAAAGAAAACAAAAGGGTTTTGAGAAGTACCCTGAGAACCTCCGCCGCCTAACAATCCAACATTCACTGTCGCCCAACCCTCAGCCACTCTCCATCCACGTCGAACGCTGTCGTCCCCTCAACGCAGAACGTCAAACACCGACCCTCACTACTTCACGTCGTCGCGCCCCCTCCTGTCGCCACGTCGTCCGCCCCTCGTTCCTTCACGTCGAACGCAATCGCCACCGCATCGCCCATCCTGCCGCTGCATCGCCCACCCTACCGCCGCTTCGCCCAACCTGCAGTCGCGCCACCGCCCTCCTGTTACCGCACCGCTGCCCCTTGTTCCTTCACACCGAACGCAGTCACCCAAAATCCAACGTTCACTTGATCCATCCAAACCAGATTCGACCCTCCCGTCACAGACTAAAACCGGTCATCGTTGCCCATTACTCCGATTGTTTGAGGGAGGTAAAATCTTGGTTCTGATTTTGCCTATAAAGCTTAATTTAAAAAGATATTTTTTGTCTTCCTAAATTTCAAGTGTATTTTTAAAAATATATAAATGTGGGACCTACCACATGAGTGTTGTTAATAACCAAATTTCAGGAGCATATGTGTTTATGTCTAACAAACATATTATATTTAAGTAAATTAAAAACTAAATAAAATCTATAGATAGTTAAAGTTAGAGGAGGAATAACTCGATTAAAAGGTTGCTGGAATAACAAGGCGTCAAAGAGAAACGTGCACAATCAACTTAGACAGTAAAGAAGAGGTATAGATGCAATAGTTTATATATGGCTTGTTTGTTTTTTAAAAAATCATCCTATAGATGTTTTATCTTTATATGTATAGATGAAATCATCAAAGATCCAGGGAGAGACTCCAATGTTGAAGGAGACCAGCAAAAAGAAAGGTGAGGGAGACTTAATCAGAGGTAACACAAAACAGACTAAACTTGACCCTAAAAGGAATTTAGGTGGTAAGAAATCTATCAAAAAGATAAGAACTCAATGTATGTTGCGTTGAATAGTAATATTTAAAAATTATATTTACTAAGCTAATTCTACTTTTATATTTCAGGGAAAAAGAAAGTGTCCCCAAGATAATTGAGGAAGAGTTCGGTAATTATTGGGATATACATGTACTAGCAATAGTCAATAGATCTATTGACTTTCGTATTTTGTTCATGAATTGATATATACATCCGTTGATTTTCATGTTTTATTAATTGTTGAATTATTAGTACATACATATATAGACATTTTAATTATTGGAATGTACATGTACTAGTTTTATATTTATCATATTTTAGTTGTACAACAGTAAATAGATGTATTCAATTATTACTTTTTGGTTGTTTCTTGAATTGATATATACATCTATTAACTTTCATGTTTTTGTTAATTGTTGAATTATTAGTATATACATATATAGACATTTTAATTTTGATGATTGAGCTGCATGGTGATATATATGTGATTTGTATTCTAATTTTAGTTTTCATCAACTAGTATATACATTTACTGACGTTATAATTTTGATAATTCTTCTAAAATAAGAATGACACAAAATCTGATGAAGATAATCAAATGGTGAGATGAGGACCGAATATAAGTATGATACAAAATCTTATGAAGATAATCAAATGGTGAGATGGGAACCGTGGAACACTAGTAATCGTTTAAATTAGCTGAATTTCCTAATAAAAGAATTACAATAATTAGGATAAAATCGTTTGAAGGTAGGGAACAAAATTTGAATTGAACGAAGTTTGTTGAATTGTTAAAATACTTGTAAATTCTAAAAAGCATAGGGGACATTATGGGGAAAAAACTAAAAAATGTAAAATTTCAAATATATCCTTTAGTCATTTTTGCAAAATTATAAACAAATAGACATTTTCTTAAATTGGTAGCTAATAGCCACTTACTTAAATTTCCCTTTCTTTTTTTAACTTAAAAAGATACACAAAATAAATAATAATAAAGAATTGTGCCTTTTTTATAACTTATTTCAAATTATTTCCTAAAAAAAAAACTTATTTCAAATTATTTATGTATATAAATCATAGTGTTACTTGCAAAATTTGACGCAGCTAAATAATACACAGATCACGGAAAAAAATTATCTTTTGGACTCCTTTAATTGAGTGCTCAGCTCTGGCTTTCCTTACACGTGCCCTCTTTTTTAACATAATGGCAACTCATAAATTAGTCTTCTTGTATTAATAGTTTCATTCTCTTTCCATGTCTGAAAAGCCATATAGACTATAATGCTGAAATATTTCACGAGACCACACGCATCTCAGAATCAGGCAGGTGGCTGATACAATAAAATGGCTCCCCCCGCCGTGGTACTTGCCGACTACAAGCTATTATAAAAAATTCAACCTCAGGTAACCCTTCAATCATATGAATAAAGTTGATCTATTTAAGTTCTGTTTGTAGGAGGGGAACGGTGTCTTCCTCGTAAAAATGTCCATAAGTAATTTCTCCAGAGCAAGGAGAAAAGTGAAGTTACTATTAAAACCATTATCAGCGAGTCTGTGTAAGAAGAATGCAGCTTCAAAGGTCCCCAACAGAATGGTTTTGGTATTTCCATGCCAATTGAAGCAAATCCTTCTCGAGGCTGTCCTTTACTGGAAAAAGGAGGAGCAATTCATCAGGGCTTTAAGATAAATTCAAAAGTCCAAAATTTTAAATATGTAAAAATGCACGGTAATATAAACAAAAGGCATTTAACGAGAAAACATTTAAAATATTACGAGTTTGGCCTGCCTTTTATACTAATATATATATATATATATATGCTTTTACCTAATTAAAAATAACATTAAATTTTTTCAACGATAAAAAATAGTTCGGAAATTTCTAAAAATAAATTTAGAAAAACACTTGTGGTACTTTTAAATTAAACATTTAATTAGTTTTCTTCTGAACATGCTTTCAAGAAAAGCGTTTCACTTAAAAACACATTTTTCACGCCCTAAGTTGCACCTACCAATTATAACTCAACTTTTGGCAAATATAGCAACTAACTCCTCAACTAATTGTTTCACAAGTCACGAGAAACGACTAATCTCATCTCCAATCATTGAGTGGATCCCAATAAAGGCATAAAAATATGACAGTCAGCCAACAACATATGCAAGGTAGTTACTTAAACGAAGGTGTTTAGCTAGAGAACATTGATGAACATTAAGCTAAGTTTTGGCGAAGAAAGGGAACTACCCCCAACCAATTTAAGCTGAGATAGGCGAGGTCTTCTGAACCAAATGTACTATTAATGTGGAAACACTCCAAACCTTAGCAGAGACCTTTTGGCATGCGTTTGATTGGGTATTAACTTAAAATATTCGGACCATCTAAAATAGAATTACATTTGTTGACTAAGTAAATGGCATGGAGCAATAATCGGTACTGATGATGCTAGAGGGTTTATGTGTTCTACTGTTGCAAGAAGGGGTTTGTGTTTTTGAAAAAGAGTTTTGGCTAATGGCAATGATCCAAATGCTGGAAATTACGTTCAACGGACTTCACTTCACAAACCTGTCTCAAAAGGTTTATATCCTTTAGCAGGAGTACTTTTAATTGCAGGAGCCAGAGTTATTTCCATTGTGTGGATTTTATGATTCTGTTTTGATTGGTTTGGCTGGCATCGTCTTTGGCAGTCCTTCAAAGGGCTGTTTCTTCTAGGTTGGAGGGTTTTGCTTATACTCTGTTGCCTTCCTAGTAGGATGATGTGATCTCTTCCGTCAACAACATTACTTATATTTTTCCGCAAGAAATATGTATAGTTTGTTTAATTTTCGAGAGCTTTGTTCTTTGGTGTCTTATTCCCTTGTAATATTTGGGGTTCTGTTCCTTATTTGGGTTTTCTAGTCTTTTTACGCTCCTTGAGTTTGTATCCTCGAACATTTTCTTCATTTTCATATATCAATGAAAGGTTTGTTTCTTGTTAAAAACAAAAATTTATAAATTATAAAAAAAGAAAAAGTAAATGGCATTAAGAAGGGCAAAGAACCAAATCAAATTCGAATAAAAGGTCCAATATTTTTTTACTATATTTTTTTTTTTTTTAAATCATTCGGAAAGTATTCAAAAGGAAGTACTAATTCCAAAGAACTCCAATATTCACTTGTATCCATTTTATCTTCTTGTAACAGACTCTAGGATTATTAGCAGACTGCAGTTAGGGTTAGCATGATTTTCTGCCGTCTTGATTTGAACAGCAGCATGCTTCATATCTTGAGTTAAATTAATTTGCAAACGAGGTCTACACTTCCACGGAAGAACGACATTGTACTCCTAAACAGAGGAACACCCAACCCATTCAAGCCATATCCTTGAGCTCAAAAGAGTTCAGACTTGAGCAATCCAAATCTGATAATAGAATTATCTGTTAGGATCCCAATACACCAAATGAAAGTAAGTAACTATATTGCAATATTACAAGACGTTACAATATCAATTATCAATAGCCTTTCGAGAGGGCTCTCTCTCTCCCAAGAACCATACTAACTTCTTCACCTTAAACTATTTCCCCAAAGATACCCTTTCATCTCCCTAATTCCTCTATTTATAACCAACACTTCCCTAACTAATTACTATAACACCCCTAACTCATATACTAATACTATTCCCAAACTGTTCCTATCAGGACTCCCACATTAGCACTAGCAGACAGCAAGTTACTTTCATATTGTGATATGGGTCATCAAAAGAAATAAAATGGCATAATATTCTCAAGTCAAAGTTCAATTCCCACATTTAATGACTCAACATTATACTACTGATATTTTGATCAATTGTTAGAAACTTTTGCAGAATCAAAGAGAGAACACATCAAACGTATCAAGAATAAAACATGCTTAATTTTAAAATAAAAGATTTGAATATAAAGGCTCCACTGAATTATACCCAATGAAGTGCTTGATTGAAGACCAGAATGATGCATTGCGCTTAATTGCCTGGCTCGAAGCAACATTTCCTTGGTATTCACGTGTATATTTATCAAAAGTTTCTTGAGGCATCTCTGCATCACATGAAGTTCCAACGAAATTCAGTAACTATCACTAAAACATATATTTTTTTAAAAAGTCTAGGTACCAAAATGAGATTTTAAAGTTTAAGGCGCAGAACAAAATAGGTGTTAAAGTCTAGGCACCAAAATGAGACAAAATAGGTGTTAAAGTCTTAGGCACCAAAATGGGAATACTTTAACACCTATTTTGTTTCTGCACCTTAAACTTTAAAATATTCTCTTTTAGTTTTGAACTTGCATAAAAATCTAGGTGATCTTTGCCATTGAATGCAATAAATGTAAATCATAGGCTCTCTATCTTCAAATCATATACCAAACTCAATTAATTTGACTTAAAACACAAGTTGATGTGATGAAAGGTAAAATTTCTATTAAACGGATTCCAAAATTGTATTGACAAGAACAAAATATAAAATTTTGCCCCCAACGGAGGTCCAGTTGGCAAGGGGCTTGAAATCTCTAAGTCATACTGGCTTAGAGGTCTCAAGTTCGGATCTTCTGGTGAGCATAATACCAAAAATCCTTGACATCTCTCGGGTCTGGGCCTTGGGATGGGTACGGATGCTCCTAGGTATAGGAGAGTAAATCTCCAACTCCAATTATTAAAAAAGAAAAAAAACAAAGAAACGCAATATAAAATTTTAATCACATGAACCAAAAGCAATTTGTATTCAAATTTGAGAAACCTAAATAAAATATTTAAAAGTATGAGGACTAAAATAAAATAGGAAAATTTAAGAATCCGAATAGGATTAGAAAGGCATTTAACTAATTGAAAAAATGAAAATGATAACCATTGGTCCAGTACCATTAATAGAAACCTCATCATTCTTACTAGATGCCTTGAGTGAAGCCAATTCTTTAATGATTGCGCGTTCTGAGTTGCTGCATTTACCATAACATGAAAAGCCCAAAAAATAAACTATATCATATTACTTGCAAAAAAATTAGCCAGACTCTATACTCTAATGGTATAATTCCAGAGTCAAGGGTCAGTCGCAGCAAACTTGAAAAAATTATATATTAAAAAATTCATCAACGTAAAAAAATTGTCTACCATACTAAGTATAGGCAAAATAAATTTAAATTAGAAATCCTTTCCGGAATAACCCAAGTGATGAGAAAACTAATCTCTCTATCTCTAGAACTAAAAATGATGAGGAAGTAATATTGTAGTACTGTCGATAAGGTAGCTCAAATTTTGAGTATCTCAAACTATATCCTCGTATATTCTGTATCAGGGGCATCCACCAGAAAAAAAGGGGTATGTCTAACTGGTGCAAGTGCGAGATAACCATAGTAGAATCAGTTAGATGCTCCTCACAAAAGAAAAATCTGAAGTTACTATTTTCAAAATCTGTACAATATCCAAACTCAATTCACCACTAGAGTTAAATTCTTATTATTGACGATGCAATAGACATTTAAACATGGAAAAGGCTTGGAGTGTAGCAAAAGAAAAAGATATAAAGTGCAAGAAAGATCCATTTTAGAAGCCATCACTGCCCTGGACCGAAAGGAAGTGAGTGCTGGTTTGTCTTCTTTAGATTCTGAAAGAAGGCGTGATCTTAAGAGAGATCTTCTTGGTATTTATATTTTGGAAGAAAGAAATCTAATCCAAAAGCGTAAGGTACAATGGCTACGAGAAGGAGACGAAAATACTGGTTTCTTCCACAGAGTGCTCGTCGTCAAGAAGAGAAGAGCATTCGTAATGGAGTTATTTGATGTACAAAATAACATCCACTTAAACCAGCCAGAGATAGAAGCTGAGATCGTGGATTTCTTCAAAACTTTATACAGTAACTCGATTATTCCTTTTGTTTGCCCTGCAGGTCTAAATTGGCGGCCTATTTCAAGCAAAGATGGTAAGTTCAAAGAGTCTGAAATCATGGCGGTCTTGGAAGAAATAAAGCCCCTGGTTCAGACAGCTTCACAGTTGATTTTTTCCTGAAATTTTGGAAGCATATTCGTTCGGGTCTCATCAGATTGTTCGAGGAATTTCATCACAAATGGCACAACAGAACATGAAATTCATGAATGAAACTTGTTAACTGTTGAATGGTATTTCTCACATTCCCTTTTCCTTTTTCATCTTTTTTGGCTTCTTTTTTGGTGGGCTGGGAAAAATCTTCACTGTTGCGGAATTAATATTGACCTTCAAAGGGTGGTTAGGGTTGCAAAGAAGTTTGATTGTAAGTTTGAAACACGGCCTATTATTTACTTAGGTCTACCTTTGGGTGGAAATCCTAAAAATATTGATTTTTGGAATCCCATTAAAGAAAAAATCATGAAGAAGCTCGATAGATGGAAAAAGTACCAGCTTTCTCGTGGAGGGAGGTTGACTCTTTGCCTCTCGGTTCTCGGCAGCATTCCATTGTACTTTTTATCAATATTTCAAATGCCAGTTCTTATTAGCAAACAAATTGAGCAAAGTTTGAGATCATTTTGTTGGGGAGATAGTCAGAAGAGTACATTGAAACACTTGGTTAGGTGGGATATTGTCTCTCGTTGCAAGGAAGAAGGTGGTTTGGGTCTTGGGAGATTGTTGCATAGAAATCATGCTTTGCTAGCCAAATGGGGCTGGCGGTTTAGTATAGAAACTTCAGCTCTTTGGAGGCAAGTTGTGGCAAGCATTTATGGTATTGACCATTTTAACTGGAATCTTTCTGGGAAAAAAATTGGTAGTCGTCGTAGTCCATGGTTTTGCATTAAAAAACAGTGGTCGTTGGTAACTTCACCTTTTTCAGGATTAAGAATGGCAAACAAGTTCTATTTTGGCACCATTTATGGCTGGGGGATTCTATCTTAAAGGATAGGTTTCCATCCTTATTTCGGATCTCTTCTTCTCCTTCTATACCAGTCCATGATACTTGGGACTCACATTCTTCTTCTTGGAGAATTGAAGTTAGGAGAATGCTAAGGATGAAGAATTGAAAGAATATTTATCTTTGCTGTCATGTTTAAATCCGATCCAGCTTTGTGATGATGAAGATCAGTTGAAATGGAGTTTAAACTCTTCTGAATCCTTTTCGGTTAGCTCCTTCTGTAAGCCTAGAGTTGGTCCTTCATCTCTGCCTAAGGATTTTGTTTCAAGATTGTGGAATTCGTGCAGCCCAAAAAGGGTGAATGTTCTAACATGGATTCTCCTGAATGGGAAAGTAAATACTTCCGAAACTCTCCAAAAGAAGCTGCCTAACATGCTCCTCCAACATTCTATATGTGTTTTGTGTGCCGCCACTTGCAAAGACCAAGCGCATTTGTTTATCTTTTGTCCTTATGCATCAGTTTGTTGGGATCTGTTCTTTCATATGTTCAATTTAGCTTGGGTAAAGGACAAGTCAGTATCTTCATCAATTTTTCAGTTGCTATTTGGTCCTTTCTTTTCGCCTAAAGCAAGTCTTCTTTGGGTAAACAGCCTTAAAACGCTTATATCTGAGTTATGGTTTGAGCGGAATCAAAGGACTTTCGAAGGGAAAAGCCGCTCAGCTTTCAAATGTTACAGTAAAGCTAAGTTCAAAGCCTCACAATGGTGTGCTCTCTCCAATCTCTTTGCAAATTATTCTCCTAGCATGATTTCTCCTAATTGGGAGGCTTTTTTGTGTAATGTTTAAGCTTCATTTATTAAGTTTGGTTTATTTGTATCTTTTTTTTTTTTTTTTAATTTTTTTCCTTCTTCATCCCCTTCATTTCACCCCTTTGGGGGTTTGTATCTTTGAACAATTTTTGTTCCTTTTCATTTATCAATGAAAATTTCGTTTCTTGTCAAAAAAATAACTAGAATTCCAGTTGGGAGTTTCTGATTGGAATGCCATGTTCAAGATGATGATAAAAAATAAAAAAAAGTCAAGAATGGTAAAACAATCAGACCTGATGTGTTTTGGAATCTGAACATTCACGATAAACAAATGATCACCACGAACATATGGTTTATTTATATCTGGAACCCCCATGCACGACAATCTCACTCTATCCCCTGGCTGAACTCCGGCAGGTATTTGAAGGTCTTTCAAGCCTTCAACAGTTTCAACCTAAAGTAACATAACGTTATAGGTGACAGAGAACTTGTACCTTTTGGTTTGCATATATAGTAAATGTAGTCCTCTAAAATATAATGCAAAGTTTTTGGCATTTTATTAAATGTGCTTCTTATAAGGATCAACATACACACACTGGGGCTAGAGAGAGAGAGAGATAAATAAATAAATAAAACCATTAAGCATGAAATGTGTCCTTATATTGGTGTCGTTCTTTTTCTTTTTCAGCTTCTTTTTTTTTTCTTTTTTTTATTGGTGGAAAGGAAACAAAGATTATATATCAAAGCCAAAATGAATACAAAAGAAGTACAATGAGGAATCCCAAAAAGCCAACAAGGATTTCCAAAAATGGATTCTAATTGGTGTAAATCAATTACAAAAGGGGATGTCATCTACATCCCTTACTAATGCTACATTCACAGATACTAGATAGATCAACATCTTTTGTACTTGGATTTGACATAGTCATCTCTTCATCTCTATCCTTGACTTTTGTTCTAAATTTTATCCAAGTTTCTTTAGTTTGATCTTTGTCAATAAAGTCATTTTAAATGTTATGTTTCATTCTTGCTTAGTTATTACTTAGTTTCAGTTAAATGTTATGTTTCATTATTTCTTAGTAATTACTTAGTTTCAGTTAAATGTTATGCTTCATTCTTTCTTAGTTATTACTTAGTTTCACGATCTTATGCTGAATAAGATTAATAGTGGCGAATACTGGTGCAGTTCATAAAGTAGTTATTTTAATCTGCACAGTAAATAGCCTTACGGCTATTAGGATCTAAAAGCCTATAAATAGCCTACTGTACTCTTTTTGAAGTACTATTTTGACTATCCAGCTGTTTCTCTGAGTATACTACTTATATCTGTATGCTCCTCTATTGTAGCAGCCATAGATATTGCTTCATTGAGATATCCAATAGGTTGAAGTGCTAGTTGTTGCCCTCCAATGTATCTTGCTACTAATTGTTCATTTTCGCCAAGATTTGTCCAAGCACCTAATCTGTGAAATTCTTCAATGTAATCAACAATATATCTCGTACCTTGTTTGCAATTTTGGTATTGATTGTACAAGATTTGCTTGTAATTCACGGGTAGGAATCGCTCACACATGAGTTTCTTCATCCTCTCCCAACTGCGGATTGGTCCTTTCCCATATCAACATCTATTAATCTCAAGTTGGTCCCACTAAGCGGATGCCCCTCCTCTCAATTTCAAGGCCACTAGCTTAACCTTCTTGTGTTCCGATGTATTCATGTAGCTGAAGAAATTTTCCACTTTCTTTACCTAATCGAGGAAGCCTTCAATTTCCATTTTTCCATTGAAACTTAAAAGACCTATCTTCATCTTATATTCATTTTGTTCTAGATATCGATGTTGGTTAGTTTGAAGTATCCGCCTATCATCTTATAATTCAGCTATATCTTCCTCTTCACTGGAAGATGCAATCGGAATTTCATGTCTTCGCTGAAAGAGGGGGTTGCGGTTGAATTCTTGGTGAATAGGTCATTGTTCTTGAAGAATTTTTGGCCCAAGACTGAGTTCTTGAACTCTTTGCAGTTTTGCCACTTGTTTTTTTTTTTGTTTTAATAAGATACGAACTTCTCATTGAAATAATGAAAATGAACAATCACACTCAAAGATACAAACTGGTGTAATACCAATTATGAAATGTTATTAATTTCTAAATGAATCTACAAAAGGTCGGTAGGGCCTTTTAAAGGCAAGAGGCTAACGGCTAGCTAAAACAACTGAAATAACTGATTAACTAAAAGCTTTAACTACTAACTAACTACAAACTTCTTAAAAGAATAAGCTACTTAATCCTTAATAGGAAATAAACTGTTTGATATTACATCAAAATTCCCTCCCTCCAAAAAGGATCTCATCCTCGAGTTAAGTGGCCAACTGAAAGGTGTCTGGTGCTTGGTACTCATATATATCAGCTATGTTGAAAACTGGGTGTATCCGAATGTCTTCTGGTAGATTAGCTCTGAAAGTATTGTCCCATTTCCTTGTCTTCAAGTTTGTTACAAGTGCCTTTAGGGAATCGAGATTTCTTCAGATAGACCGTGACTAGGTCGCCGACGTTGAAAATTTTTTCCCGTCAGTGGGAGTCTGCACTTGTTTTGTAATTAGCTGCAGCCCGAGTGAGGTTTTCAACCACTTCTTTTTGTAAGTCCACTATCCTTTCTGTCATTTGTTCAACTTCTTTACTAAGATCAACAGAGGCAAGTAGGTTAGCGAGATCAACAGTTAGTCTAGGTTTTCACTAAAATCTCAAAGGGAGACTTCACTGTGGACCGGTTTTTCATGTGATTGTAGGCAAACTCCGCTTGTGCAAGTGTGAGGTCCCACTGTTTTGGCTTATTGCTGCCGAGGCATCAAATTAAATTTCCCAAGGTCCGGTTGGTGACCTCCATTTGCCCATCGGTCTGGGGATGGCTGGTTGTACTGAATTTCAAGCCAGTGTTGGATTTTTTCCAAAGTGTTTTCCAGATATAACTTGGGAATTTGACATCCCGATCTGATACAATTGTTTTAGGAATACCATGTAACCGTACTATGTCCCGAAAAAATAGGTTAGCAATATAGATGGCATCAAATGTCTTTTTACCAGGGAGTAAGTGGGATATTTTGCTAAATCTGTCCACCACTACTATTACAGAATCATATCCCTATTCCTATTGTGTTTTAGGAAGGCCAAGGATAAAATCCATGGATAAATCTTCCCAAATCGACTCGGGAATTGGTAAAGGCGTATAGAGTCCTGTGTTTTGCGATTGGCCTTTGGCCTTTTGACAAATAAGGCAGCGGGTTACAAAGTTATGAACATCACGTTTAATTTGAGGCCAAAAGAATTGTTGTGCCACCATATCAAAGGTTTTGTCTTTGCTAAAGTGCCCTGCTAGGCCTTCAGCATGTAGGTCATTAATGAGAGTTTCTCTTAAAGAAGTGTGGGGAATACACAACCGATCGCCCTTGAACAAAAAACCATCCATAATATGGAAATCATCACAGTGAACATGTTGTTGGCATTTAAGCCATATGTCATGAAAGTCACTATCATGTTCATAAGAGGTGGGGAGGTGTTCAAACGCCACAACTTGGCCAGATAATAATGTTAGTAAGCTGGCTTTTTTGCTTAGGACATCTGCAACTTTATTAGTAACCCCAGCCTTGTGCTTGATGACAAAATCAAATTTTTGAATGAATGCAATCAATGGGCATGCATATGATTAATGGATTTTTCGGTTTTGGAGATATTTTAAAGTATAATTCCTGCTCATATGTGCACCACTTTTGTCTTGGTGGGGCTAATTTTTCGCTAAAATATTCAATGGGATGGTTCTTTTGGGATAAGATAGCCCCCATACCTTTTTTTTTTTGATAAGAAACATCAAAAAGTTGTATTAAAAGAGGGAAAAACCTAAAGAGAGACAGCCTAAAGGCAGAGGGTAGAGAGAACCCTCCCCAAAGAACTAAACAATCAAGGCTTTCCAATCATGTAGGATGAGTTGGAGGCTATAATTACAAAAAGACTTCTCTGGTGGGAAGAAATCCACCACAAAGCAACATGCTTAATTTTCATACAAAAAGAATCTGCCAAAAATTTGAAATATTCTAAAAAATCTGACTGTTCCTCTCTTTCCATAAAAGCCAAAGAAGAGCTCGGGCAGCACACTTCCATAGAACACCAGCTTTTCCTTTGAGGTTAGGTCCCCCAAAGCCCTCTAATATAAAGTCTTCTATTCTCCTAGGAAGACAAAAAGAAAGATCCAGTTGAGAGGCAATAAAAGACCAAGCTTTTGTAGCATAGGAACAATGAAGGAAAAGATGGTCCACCCCTTCTTCATCCCTTAAGCATATACTACAAACCGAAGGAGAGAGAACCCACGAAGGACATTTCCTTTGCAACTTGTCTGCTGTGTTGAGGCCTCTGTAATACAGGTTCCAAAGGAAAAATTTGACTTTCTTTGGAACTTTGAAATGCCAAATCTGATTTGCCATGGTCGAACTTAAAATAGGGGAAGGAGAACTCAGGGCCAAAAACGTGGATCTAATCGAAAACATCCCCGAGATATCTGCTTTCCACCACAATCTGTCTCTGCCTTGCCCTATGATCACCCCCTCTAACTTATCAGAAAAAATCCCCCATCTGCTTATCTCTCTCTCAAAAAGATTCCTTCTAAAGCCCAAATCCCAAGTTGAAGATTCTGCCGACCAACACTCTGCTATTGTAGCACTCTTCTTTAAGGAAAGGGTGTAGATGTCCGAAAAAGAAGCTGCAAGGGGAACACTGTCAATCCAGGCATCCTCCCAATAACGAACTGAATTTCCAGCAGAGACTTTGAAAAGAGACAGCTTGTTGAAATCCTTTTTCAAACCTTGAATATCTAACCAAGGTCTCCCCACAGAAGAACCTTTAGCAGACTTAGGCAACCAACCAAAGGGCTCTTCTCCATAGATAGCTGCTATGACTTTCCTCCAAAAACATCCTCTCTGTCGCAAAACGCCACAACCATTTCATCAACAAAGCCTTATTCCTTTTAGCCAAAGACCCGATACCAAGACCTCCCTTTTCATGCGGAAGAGCTGTCCAAGACCATTTCACCAAGTTACCGATCGGTCTTGAGGAACCCCCATTCCAAATAAAATCTCTCATCAGTTTTTCCATAGAATTAACCACAGCCATCGGAGCTTTCAGGATTGACATAAAATAAATGGGGATGCTATTGAGGACAAATTGAGCTAGCGTAAGTCTCCCACCCTTAGAAATTAACAAGTTCTTCCATTTTTGTAACCGTTTATGCATTTTGTCAACTACTGGGTCCCAAAAGGAGACTGACTTTTGATTACCTCCTAAAGGAAAGCCCAAGTAAGATAAAGGAATCGAACCTGACCTGCACCCAAAGGCTGAGGCCCAAAACTCTACCTCCGTATTCGAATTATTAACTCCAATCACTGCCGTTTTGGAGACATTCAAAGAGAGACCCGAAGCCATAAAAAAAACCGTTATGATGCCCCACCAATTTTCCATCATTTGAGAGGAATCAGGACAAAAAATCAAGACATCGTCTGCATACTGAAGATGAGTTACCTCTACTGAACTAGAGTCGAAGGAGAAGCCCTTGAGAATGTTCCTTTCACTACAAAAGTGAATCAATCTACTTAAAGCATCCCCAACTATTGTGAAGAGGAAAGGGGAGAGGGGGTCCCCTTGCCGAAGCCCTCTTTTAGCCATAATTTTACCCCTTGGTCTCCCATTGATCAGCACTGAAAAATTAGTAGTGGACAAGCATCCCCTAATCAACTTTCGCCATCGGTCCCCAAAGCCTTTAGCCCGTAAAACTTCATCAAGAAAATTCCAGTCTACCTTATCACACGCCTTTTCAAAATCCAGCTTAAGGAGAAAACCTTTCTTCTTATTCTTTTTCCAATGGCCCACCGTTTCTGAGGCTGTCAATATGGCATCAAGAATTTGTCTCCCTTCCACAAAGGCTGCTTGAGCGTCATGAATCGTATAGGAGAGGACGGACCTTCTTCAAACGAGTAGCTAGGACTTTAGCTAAAATTTTGTATAAGGAGGAAACTAGACTAATAGGTCTGAAGTCTTTAACCGAGGAAGGGTTTGCATTCTTAGGAATAAGACAAATATAATTCTCATTTGTGCGCTTATTAACGATGCCTTTCTCAAAAAAATCGTGGAACACCGCAACCAAGTCGTGTTTAAGGATGTTCCAAGCCTTTTTTAAGAACTCATTACTCATCCCATCAGGACCCGAGGATTTGAGAAAGCCTAAATCGGCCACTGCGAAAGGACCCAATCTACGTTCTCAAAAGTAAAACAGGACTCCACCGTGGTTGTATACAGGGATTCAAAATAATTCACAAATTCACCTTCTATATCTTCCTCCTTGGTCAAAATATTACCCTGTGTATCTTCTATTTCTAAGATAAAAGCACGATTCTTCCTATGGGAGGTCCATCTATGAAAGAAATTGGTATTTTCGTCCCCCTCTTGTAACCATCTAATCTTCCCTTTTTGTAGCCATATCCTTTGCTCAGTAATGATGGTTTCCAATAGCTGTTCTCTAACAGACTCCCTTTTGGTTATGTTAACCGTCGAAAGGGGACTTTGCTCCTCTTCTCTGTCCAGAACATCAATAGCTTTTGAAAGTTCAGATTTTTTCAATCCTATGTTACCAAAAACCTCCCTGTTCCATTTAGAAAGGACTTCTTTTAGACCTTTGAGTTTGACCATAAACGCAAATCCTGGCCATCCACGCAAAGGGTTAGAATTCCACCACTGATCAACCAAAGAAAGCAATTAAGGAGAGTCTAGCCAAACATTCTCAAAACGGAAGGGGGTAGGACCCCATCTAACAGTCTCAGAAGCGAGCTGAATAGGAAAGTGATCCGAGGTTGTTCTAAAAAGTCTCGTAGCCTTTTGATTGACAAAGAGGAGCAGCCATTCTTTAGAAATTAAGAAGCGATCTAACCTAGAATGGATAGGGAGGACTCTCATGTTGGACCATGTGAAGGAGCCATTAGTCAGAGGAGGATCGAAGAGGTCTAAATCTTCAATTAAGTCGTTGAAGGTCCTCATGCTTCGAGTAATTCTATCTGATCTACCACCAGATTTCTATGAAAGCCAACGAGGCACATTGAAATCCCCACCCACTCACCAAGCTCCCTGACAGAGCCCCGCTAAGTCCTCCAGCTCCCTCCAAAAGTCAGATCTGCCATGAGTAGATGAAGGACCATAAACCCCTGTGAACCAGCCTGAACTGCCATCCACAAACTGAAAGTTAATGAAGACCGAAAAAGAGCCTAACATGGAGTCAAGAAAAGCAACGTTCCTTTCATTCCATAAGACTAATATACCTCCCGCCATATTTTCTGCATCGAGAGCCAACCAGCCTATTTGGTGAGAGCTCCAAATCGCTTTGATAAAACTACTATCTACCGAACTACTTTTGGTTTCTTGTAAACAAACAATATCTGGATCTGATTTCAAGAGGAGGTCCTTGACCAGGGCTCTTTTCGAGGCAGCACCCGAGCCTCTGACGTTCCACGAGATCAATTTCATTGAGAAACTATAATGCCCTCTTCTAGACTCTGTTTAGCTAGCTTCGCCTCATTCTCCCAAGTGGCCAATAAATTCCTCACTTCCCTGCTTTCTGTGTTACTTGGCTTATTGCCTTTGTTAGCCCCCTTACCTTTACAAGGAATTGGGCGAATACATAAGTTGTTCTCCCATAAAGTAATCACCATATTTTTCGTGAAAGGGAAAATTTCCTTAGGAGTGGAATTCTCTTTCATCCCTATATCGTTATCTGCTAGAGTCTCCTCATTCACTTCTTGCTGTTGACTTATAGGTTCTGCATCTACCATGACTAGCTCTCTACTAGAATTCGTGAAGTCCTCCTCAAGGCCCTCCTGAAAACAGGTGTAATAGGCCTCTGGGATATCTTGAGGTGAAGAAATCGGGGAAGAGTTATCCAAAAATGGAATCTCGTCACTCGACCAGAAGATTCAGAAGAGACATCCAGCTGTTTACCTTTCTTTTTCTCCTTTTTAGCAATTTCTTCTTCCCTCTGTTTTTTCCGTTCCAAAAAACTTTCCTCCTCAGTTGTGAAGGCTATTCCTTTTTGGAAGGAAGGTGAACCTTTTTGCCCTTTCTTGAAAGCAACCTTCCTCGGCAGAAGAGTCTCCCCTGTAGGTTCGAAATGATGAGGCTTTTTGAGGATCCCCTTTTTGTGAAACGGAGCTAGCGTATTCTCATTCGTATCTGAAGACTTTCCTGAAAAAGCCAAGGAACTACTTTTTTCTTTTGTGGGACCCGCCTGCAAGAAAGAGGGTTGCTTCCTTTTCTCACTCTCTGTCAAATCATTTGTTTGGCGCAAAGCTGTACTTTTTCCAAACTGTTGTGTACTTGTAACAACCCGTATTTTCCAATACGGTCATTCTGTCAAAATGCGGAAGCGTAAACAACTAATCACTAAATTAACGGAAAGACTTCTTTATTTAATACGATACTATGACAAAAGATAAGGACAAGTCCAACTTTAACAAAAAAAAAACCTACACTATAATAAAGCCAAAGAATAACTACCAGAACTAATTAAGTTCTCATAAGCTAAAAATAATGGAAAATACTAAAGATTTCAACTCCTCATGCCAGAACGCTATTCCTCAATCACTATCTGAGCAGTCACTTGAACCTTCATCTGAAAACATTTAGAAAACAGAAAAAAAAATGAGTACAAAAATACTCAATAAGCAATCTCCATAACAAACGTTGAAATTCATTTTCCTTTCAAAACATTCGTAAACAAAAAGACGAACAAATCAAAACTTTTAAAGTCTTTTAAAATCTTTAATACAATTTTCAAAACTTTCAAAATAAACTGGATTTTCGGAAACCAAGTCTTCAAATAAGATAAAATTTCCAGTCAATCAAAACAAACTTTCATTCTTTCAAAACAAACTTCCATTCGATCAAATTTCAAATCCTGCAAAACAAACTTTCTTTCAATCTAAACTTTCAAAGTTCCTTCTAAAACATTTGGTACACCTTTCAAACTTTCAAATAACTAAATCATTCAAACATTCAAAACAATCTTACATTCATTCATACTTTCAAAATCAGAGTGGGAAGTTGCATTATTTGGGTAGCCTACAGAACATATGTGGTTACCCGTCGGTAACACCAAATCAATCAGAAGCTTCTATCAGAGTTGTCGAAATAATATCGACCAGAACAGAGTTGTCCAAATAATATCGACCAGAACAGAGTTGTCCAAATAATATCGACCAGAACTGAGTTACTTAAGTGTGAGGCCATGTGAGTGAATAACACACACATGAATCTTCATTCCCAAGGAATGCCAAACCACAAAAGTGTCTTCCCACAAATAAGCCAGAACAGAAATCCATCAATTCCAAATTAGGCTACTACCCCAAATAAGCAAAACGTTCCTCAAAGCAAAATCATGGCATATCCGGATAGCCCTATGAAATCAATCAAAATATCTTTCAAATAAAATGCAAAACAAATACTTACTTTCAATATTAAATTAATTCAAAACATTGAAATAATTTAAAACAAACTTTATCAATCATCCCAAAACATGATTTCAAATATTTCACAAATAAACAAAATATCAATTTCAAACCTTTAAATACATTTAAACAAAACTTTATCAAATCATTTAAGAATACTTCAAATACTTTGCAAATAAACATAATTTCAATTACCAAATTAGTTTTCAAATCTATAATAAAACTTCAATTTCATATGCAAGATATCAATTTCAAATCTTCCTATCAAATCCAAAATACATTTTAGTTTTTGAAATACGACAAATCACTTACAACACTTTTCGAAGGGATATGACAAATTACTTGCAATACTTTTCGAAGGGATATGACAAATTACTTACAATACTTTTCCAAAAGATATGGAAAATTATTTACAACACTTTTCAAAGGGATATGACAAATTACTTACTTCTTTCAGAAATCCTACGAATCTAGTTAACTTCTTCCTTGGTAGTTGTCAACTTAGAGGCCTAGAAACAACCAATATCCAAAATCAATTCTTAAATCCTATCCAAGGATTTAAAATTCAACCAATTACTAACTCAAATCTTATCTACCCAATTTTCCCATTCAAAACACTTTTTTATGTAAAATAATTAGGAATGTATGGATTTGGGGCTACAAAATCAGATCTGAAAACTAGGTTAAAAAGCCTCTAAATTCAACAATAACAAATTTTAAAACTAGAAGAATCGATATAAATCAATACGAACAAAATTTACAAAAAGTTTCTCAATAAAACCAGCTTAAAAACCTTCTAAACAATTGAAAATTTGGGGATTTTAAATCTGAAAAATTTTCTGTTTTATAAAATAAAACTTCCAAGAATTTTCCATAAAACAATTAACAATTTATTGATTTTTATAGAAAAATCAGATCTGAAAACTTTATAGAAAACCTTTAAAATTGGGTAAAAACATATAATTTTTCATGTAAAAATCATAACAACAGACTATAATTTATAGGATACAAATAGGTAAACTTTTTATGTAAAAAGAGTCTCAAAATAGCCCAAAAACAGTCTTATAAACAAAAAATTCAAACCAAAAATTCTGGAAAATTTTTAGGGTAAAAGTCCTTAAAATCTTTTATTCTAAAAAACAAAGACCTCAAAACTTTTTCCAATAAACTGAATTAAAGAACTACAAATCAAGAAAAAAATAAACTAAAACAATGAGAAGAAAATCTTACGGATCTTTGAGAGAAAATACCAAACTCTTCTTCCTTTCTTTTCTTTGAGAGAAAACTAGGTCTAACAGTTTAAGAAAATAAAACCTAGGGTTTAAGGGCTTTTATAACAAACCCTAACGAATCCTTATCTAAAAAGGATAATAAAAAGATAAAGATTTAATAAAACTCTTTCTTTTTATTTTTTAAATTCTAAGAACAAATTATCTTTTAAAAGTAATTTCTAAAACAAAAAGGTTTATCTTTGAGAAAATAAAAGAAAACAACTAAAAAATAATAATTTAAATATATATATATTTATATTTTTTTTTTCGATTGTTACAGTACTAACCTCTGGTTAAAAGAAACCATCTTCTACTCTCCAAATGTCCACGGACTTGGGCCTGGTTTGCTTGTCAGACCCTTATGAAAATTTTCTACTACTTCCGGCGAAAAACCTCTGTGAACAAAGGCTTCTTTTCCGATCAAAAACTTGGTATCTTCGTAAGTCACCGTTTGAACAAAGAAAGAATCTTCCTTGTCTTTGATAATAAGACCGGCTTGAATAAAACCGCAATAGTTTCCTTTAACCTTAATCGCTACGTCCATACATTCAAGTCTTGCTGCATTTTCATCCGCATATTCAATGAACCCGCCGAAGCTATCGCCTATCTTTTTGAAAAGATCAGCACTCCATAAATGTTGAGGAATATTTCTGAATTTCAGCCATCCTCCATAAAAAGGAACCACAATGCTGTAACTATGTCTATCCTTGTTCCATTTCTCAACACAAAGAGTGAAGGCTCCAAACGTAACCCAGCCTTTGTTCAAACTTAGAATACGAGCCAACTCTTCTGAAGGGCATTTCAGGATAGCCTTATCTGGGTGGAAAGAATTGAGGATAAGGCTTTCTTTTAGTTGATTTTCTAATGTTGACACTATCTTCCCCCAGTCATCATGAAAATCGCGTCTCGTTAGGATCAACACCTCATTCCAGTTAATGCTTCTCACTTCCTCTTTCTGGTGGGGCTGAGGTTGAGCTTGAGCCTCGTCTTTCTTGACGACAAAGCTACTCACTACTTCTACATAGGAGTTTGTTTGTCTTGTTGTTGATCTTTTGTCCAACTGTCTTGTTGGTAATGTTTGTGTTTTAGGGCCCACTATCTTCTCCTTTCCTTTTGTTTCGTAACCGTTCAAAAAATCGATGAGAAGTTGTTTGAACACGTTCCATCCTTCGAAGCCCTCCCCAGCTGGGACTACTATGTTGGTTTTCCTCCCCGTGTCCTGAACCTTTGTGATCTCTATAAAACTTCCCCGTTTATTTGTCGTCTTAAGAATCCAAAAGAAACCACTCTCACATGGTGTCTTCCTGAAAAACTTCTGGGCCTGTGGGGAAAGAAGCAGATCCCTTATGGAGTCAACAAGTCATACCGCCACTACTTCTTCGAAGGACACCGAGAACTTTCGTCGCAAATGAAATTCTTCTACTAAGATCACTCTTCCTTTATATCTTGAATCAATAGAAACTTTGAAGGACTTGTTTTCGATCTTGGCGGTCAGCCGCTGTGATGCCATGGCTTTTGCAGTACCGGAGACAACTAGAGGAAAGGGTGATCATGTCTCAAGGGGGGGGGGGGAGAGGAGAGAGAATGGAGAGAATCATCTTTTTTCCTCGGTCTGAAGTTCTTAAACAGCCCCCATACCTATTCCTGAAGCGTCTACAGCAACTTCAAAAGGTTGGGTAAAGTCTCAAAGACCAAGAGCTGGGGTGGTGCTTAGTTTGTTCTTAAGGGTATTAAAACTCCTAATCTTGTCGGTATCCCATTTAAATTGGCCTTTCTTTAAGCATCCAGTGAGAGGTGCGGCTAGTGTGCTGAAATTGCGGATGAACTTCCTATAAAAAGATGCTAGCCCTAAAAAACATTGAACATCCCTAACACTAGTAGGTGTAGGCCATTGTTTAATAGCTGAAATTTTGGATGGATTAACAACAATACCAAATTTAGAAATAAGGAATCCTAAGAAAGAAATTTGGGTCGTTAAAAAACAACATTTCTTAAGATTAATATGAAGTTGGTTTTGTTCTAAGGTTTGAAATATCATGCGTAAGTGTGAGAGGTGTTCTGCCGGGGATTTACTGTAAACTAATATATCATTAAAATAAACTACTACAAAATGATTAAGGGGAGAAGAACCTGGTTCATCACTCGCATGAAGGTGCTTGGGCCATTAGAAAGACCGAATGGCATAACCAACCATTCAAGGAGTCCCTCCTTAGTTTTGAATGTTGTTTTCCATTCATCTACGAGTTGTATTCTAATTTGGTGGTAGCCACTTTTAAGGTCTGATTTTGGAAAAGAGTCGGGCGCCACTTAATTGGTCTAAAAGGTCAGAAAGTCGTGGAATAGGGAAGTGGTATTGGAAAGAGTTGGGCGCCACTTAATTGGTCCATTTCCTCATCTTTAGAGGCCCTTCTTACCACCACATTCCATGAGTTAGTAGTAGAATCCCAAAAGCTTGACACAACTCCATTAGGGAGAAGGAACAGCTTGAAAATTCTGGGGAAAACATCCTTTAGAGGTCTACTGCCGACCCAGGTAGAATGCCAAAATGAAATTCTAGGGCCATTTCCAGCCTTGAAATGAACCAAGGATGCTACAGACTTCCAATGCTTGGAAATACTACTCCATGGACAGCGATTGCATACCTTAAGAGAATCTGATCCATATAGACTATCTATCACCTGTCTCCACAAAGAGGAGGATTCATTTCCATAACGCCAACCCCATTTTGCTAGTAAAGCTTCATTACGTTTTAAAAGACCTCCATCGCCTAAACCACCGACCTCCAGAGGCATGGAAGTGATCTTCCAATTAACCAAATGCTTCAACTTACCAGAAGAGTTACCTTTCCACAAAATGTCCCGCATAGCTTTCTCAATCTGTCTGCAAATACCATAGGGTATTGGAAACAAAGAGATATAATAAGATGGAATGTTGGATAACACCAAAGTACAGAGTTAAACGACCGCCTCTGGATAAATGGAAGCCCTTCCACCTATCCAACTTTTTAGAAATTTTCTCAAGTACTGGTTGCCAAAAATCTACGCTTTTAGGATTACCACCCAAGGGTAGACCCAAATACATCATTGGAAATTATTCAACCTTGCACTTTAGAGTAGAGGCCACTTGCTGAAGTTTTTGAGGGAGAATATTTAAGCCGCACAAAGCTGATTTATTCCAATTAACATCTAAAACCAAGAGCCATTCGAAAGCCTTGATAGATCTAATCAAATTTGATAACACAGACACATCGTTCTTACAAAAGATCAAAGTGTCGTCAGCAAATTGAAGATGAGAAACATGGAAAGACCTATTACCCACCAAGAAACCTTCAAAGAAACTGTTTAGATGAATGTTGTCAAACAAACTACTAAAAACATCACCTACCCCTCAACAACTTAGATTAAAGTAACTACTTTATGAACTTAAAGTAGTTTAGATACATCAGATACAAAGTGGAGGGCTTTATAATTCGATCATCAAGTACCAAAGGTGGTATAGTGTCACAATCGCACCTTTTTAGCACAGCTCAAGCGATTGTGCGGTACTTGCTCTAGCTCAAACGAGCAAGTTAGTCGAGAAAAATTGTAATTTGTGGGCAATCTCGATCGTGGGTCTAGCCTCCACTCACGTTTTACGAGAAAATTGGTTTTGGAAAACGTGAGAGAGAAAAACAGTTGAAAACATCTTTAAAATAAGCATTGTAAACATTGGATGCAAGAAAGCTTTGATTGCAAGAAAGTATACAACACTTGGTCGGGGGGAGGTTTGATGACTACTTGGTCCCCCCAAGGTACATTATAAGACATTTTTGGTGTGGCAGGTGTAGACATGCAAAGTGGCGAGGAGTCACTCGATGGCCTAGAGGCCCCGTGTGAACTCCGATTGGCTTGAAATTTGGCGTGCTTACATATCTTATTAATACACACCTAGTTCCAAAGTCGCTCGGCCAAATTCCACCTACAACCCCAAAATCTGATACAAACAAACTACACTAGAAAGCTTTAAAGACATGAAAGTAAAGCGAGTGGTAAGGATGGTTTGGACATGCGGCCATAGGTAACACACCCTGGACAAGCATGCCCACAACATATAGCATCATGTTCGGGGTTGTATCCCAAGTCCATTGATATCATTTGAGTAATTTGTTACTACTTAGATTCATAATTTGTCTCCATCGACTCATGTCAAATTTTCCAAATTCCACTGTCTTAGATCCTTTTTAATTAGTTCATCTAATATTTACGGCCCTTGTCCGATTTGTCCAAATTATGAATCTAAAGGACAAAGTTTTCTCCATGCAGAAAGAGATGGAAGACCCCAATGATAGTGGGCTTAAATAACTCACGTTAGTTTTCCAAACTCTAAGGTCTTAATTTGAGTCATAGAGAATAAACAAATGATTTAGTTCCTTGTTTAATTGTGTCCAAAATAAAATTTAAGATACTTTGTCTATTTTTTTTTTAATATTTATTCTCATACAACTTGATTATATTTCAAGAAAAATTATTGAGTTACTTTCTCACTTGTAATTTTTGTGCTAAAATTCGAACTCGGTTCAATGTTTATCTTCTTCTTGTTTTTTTCTAACAAGAAACAAACTTTTCATTGATAATATGAAAACAACCTTTTCAGTTCAATGTTTATCTTAAAACTTTGAGAAACAATAATGCTAGTGAAAATTCTTCTAGTACTCTTGGATCGTACTTTCAAGTGGAAAAATATATATACTAGGTTTATAGCACTTTCCAACCAGCAATAAGCCAATAACTTACCTTCACAATACTCCCCAATATTGCGTCTGTATAGTCGATGCTAATTTTTGAGTATAGATGAATACCGTCTCTCCAAATTCCATGCTTTTCATCTACATGAAGCATTATATACAGGTTACCGGTCATTCTCCTGCCAAAGAGAAGAACTATCAGAAAATGCAGATTTTTTTTATGGCTCCAACATTTTTTTAACAAGAAATCATTTCCATTGATAAATAAAAAGGAAAATTGCTCAAGATACACGCCTTTAGAGGAGCTTTAGAAAAAGAAAAATCAAAGCAAGAAAATGACAAGCTCAACGATGAGCAATACAATCGGATTGAATAAAAAAGAACATTTTTTTTAACACGAACAAACTTTTCATTAATATATGAAAAGGAGAAAATGTTCAAGGATACCAATTCCTAAAGGGAGCAAAAAAAGACTAGAAAAGCCAAATAAAGAACAAAACTCCAAATATTATAAGAGAATAAGACAGTAAGAATAAAGCTCTTGAGAATTAAACAAACTACACCACTCTCTTCAATGTTGGAAAAATATCAGTAATGTTGTTGACGGAAATGATCACATCATCATACTAAGAAGGCAACATAGTATCAGCAAACCCTCCAACCTAGAAGAAACGACCCTTTGAAAGAATGACAAAGATGAGGCGAACCAAACCAACCAAAACAGAATAATAAAACCCTGTCAATTGAAAAAAGGCTTGCTCCTACAATTAGAAGTACTTTTGCAAAAGGATATAACCTTCTGAGATAGCTATTGAAGTGAAGTTCGTTGAACATAATTTCTTGGAGCAATGGCGTTAGCCAAAGTTCTCTCCCTAAAACACAAACCCCTTCTTGCAACAATAAAACACAGAAGCCCTCCAGCACCATGGTATCAATTATTGCTCCAGACTTGACAAGTAAAGAAACTACTTGGTTGTGTTCCTTTTGAATGACTTCAAGTAAACGCATAATCAAACGCGACCAGCAAAATCTTTATATCCTTTGGATGTAACAAAATGCCGAGGTGATCTTCCATCATAATCAAATGAGCTATAAGTTCCAAGACACCTAGTTATTTTCACTCTCATTTTCCCGATCTATGGCAACAAGAGTTTTCCGGTCTCTATCGACAGCAGTCATCCTTGGCCCAAGGGATTGCTTTGATACAATGAACAAGATGATTTAGGTTCCACCGAACAAGATGATTATCTTACCACCTTCACAACCTTCCCATAGGAAATTATGTATTTTCTTCTCAATCTTGAATCTAACTTTGGAAGGCTTAATAAGAGTTGACATATAATAAGGAAGATACGAAAGTACTGAATTACGAAGTGGCAATGGTCCTCCCTTGGACAAATGAAATCTCCTCCATATATCCAATTTTTTCATGATCTTTTCCATAACAGGCTGCCAAAAAGATTCAACCTTAGGTTTTCTTCCAAGTGGTAAACCAAGGTACATAAACGGTAAGGTTTCAATCTCGCATCGAAGTTTTGATGCCACTTGTAGCTACTTCGATTCTTCAATATTCAACCCACAAATTGATGATTTCATCCAACTAATTTTAAGTCCCGAAAACCATTCAAATAACTCCATTGTTTTAGTCAAATTAAAAAACATTCCTTTTTTTTTCAATGAAAAGTCGAGCTTTCATTGAGAAAAATGAAAGAATACAAAGGGACGTACAAAAACAAGCCCACCAAAATGATTCAAACTAAAAGAACAACTCCAATCAAGCAAGATCAAACCTAAGGAGTATTACCAAACACTTTGGACACCAAGGCCCAAAGGGAAACATGGAACCGAACAAGGTTCCACACCTCCTCCCTCGATATCTCTACCCCTCTAAAAATCCTTTTGTTCCTTTCAAGCCACAAACGCCAAAGAGCGACAAATACAACCCCTTGCCACCAAAACGACCCTAATCTCTAAACGGAGGAAAATACCGCTACTTGTCCACGCCAAATAGCAGCTTGAATTTTGAAATCCGCAAAGATGGAAAGAAAAAAATGATGGCTACTTACCTTTTCTTATCAAAACTGCCTTCTCTTTGAATTTGCATGGTGGCTCCATCAGTGACGCCCGGTGGGATTACTATTTTCATTTTTCTAATTGATTGCAATTGACCACTGCCACCACAGCTTCGGCATAACTCTGTTATTATCTTACCATCACCACCACACTTTGAACATGTGGACACCTAAGATATAACAGAACAATGCAATACATTAAGGTAAATCTAGTAGGTGAAAGAGTTGGATTTTCACATGATCCTTCTCCAAAAACTAGAATTCATAATAACACGTGGAACTTTTCAAATATTTGGATTTTCACATAATCCTTCTCCAAAAACTAGAATTCATAATAACACATGGAACTTTTAAAATATCATATGGGAAACTTCACAAGATTATAGAGTTCACGATTTATAATCAAGAATAAGTTTTTGGTCATCTTCCCACTGACGTCTATTGTAACAATTAGAATAAGTATAAAAATAAATAAAATATACCTAGCATGGTATTAGAGTGGGAGGTTTGTGTTCAATTCTTATAATGTCTTTTCCCCTCCGATTAATATGTATAGTCAGATATTGGGCCTTGTCATCATTTTAAAGCCCACAAATGAGGAAAAGTATTAAAAGTAGGTATAAAAGGTTAATTATACTCTAATCTATCAACTTAAGCTTCTGCATTAAGTGATGATTTAACAGGAACCATTTAAAATAATATCTAACTTATATTAGTGTTGACTGTTGATCATATAAAGGTCAACTTAGTTTTGATGAAATAAAATTATTTGTATTCCAATATCAAAAGTAAGAAATGCATAGCCTTCTTATATAGGAGAAAGGCTCAATACATAAAAGGAATGTAAATAAGACTAGAATAATCATTAATATTTACAACTACTTACAATTAATATTCACAAATAAACCAACACTCCCCCTCAAGCTGGTTTAAAGATATCTTTCATTGCCAGCTTGTCAATCATCCTGTCAAATTGTACTTTAGGTAGTCCTTTTGTCAACACATCAGCAATCTGTTCTATTGTCGGGAGATAAGGGATACATATCACACTGGTGTCCACCTTTTCCTTTATGAAATGTTTGTCAATTTCAATATGATTAGTCCTATCATGTTGGACTGGATTGTGGGCTATGGAGATGGCAGCCTTGTTGTCGCAATAAACTCGTACGGGTGCCTTCTGAAAGACTTTCAATTCTTCAAGCAATCTTTTTATCCATATCCCTTCACAAATACCATGGACTAAGGCCCTAAATTTAGCTTCAGCGCTGCTTCTAGCTACTAAATTTTGTTTCTTTACTTCACCAAGTGACTAAGTTACCTCCAACAAACGAACAGTAACCTGAAGTAGATCTTCTATCTATTGTACTTACCCAATCAGCATCGATATAAATTTCAACCTGTAAATGGTTGTGTTTTTTGAACAATATACATTTTCCGGAGTTCCTTTCAGATATCTTAAAATTCTATAGGCAGCTTCAGGCATAAATTGGCTTACCATACTCACTGCAAAAGTAATATCTGGACGTGTGTGAGATGAGTAAATGAGTCTTCCCACAAGGTTTTGATATCATTCCTTGTCCTTTACTTCTTCTTCTTTTGCAGCTTCCAATTTCAAATTAGGTTCAATAGGAGTCTCAGCTATCTTGCATCCAAGCAAACCTGTTTCTTCAAGTAAATCAAGAATATATTTTCTTTGATTAACAAAGATATCTTTCTTAGATCTCGCAAACTCCATCCCTAGGAAGTATTTTAACGTTTTTAGGTCCTTAATTTGAAATTCGCATGCAATTATTTTCTTTAAAGTGGCCAATTCTACTTCATCATCACCTGTAAGCATAATATCATCTACATAGACAATCAAAATTGCAATTTTATTATTTCCAGAACGTTTATAAAAAATGGTATGATCAGCTTGACTCTGAAGAAATCCATAGCTCATGACTACTTTACCAAATCGTTCAAACCATGCTCTCAGAGACTGCTTGAGCCCATATAGAGATTTCTTTAACCTGCATACTTTGCCCTTCCCAAGGTTAGCTTCAAAATCTGGTGGTAAACTCATAAATACTTCTTCTTCACGATCTCCATTCAGAAAAGCATTTTTTACATCGAGTTGATAAAGGGCCAATCTAAATTTGCAGCTAGAGATAAAAGTATTCTAATTTTGTTGATTTTAGCAACAGGAGCAAAAGTTTCCTAGTAATCAATCTCATAGGTTTAAGTAAATCCCTTTGCAACTAGTATACCTTTCAATACTACCATCAACATTACACTTGATTGTAAAGACCCACTTGCAGCCCACAGTTTTCTTATCTCTAAGCAAATCTACTATCTCCCATGTACAATTCTGTCTTAGAGCATTCATCTCCTCCATAACAGCTTGTTTCCAATTTGGATCATTTAGGGCTTCTTGTATGTTCCTTGGAATAAACAAGTTCGTTATCCTAGACGTAAAAGCTTTATGACTACTTGACAGTTTTTTACAAGAGATATAGTTTGCAAGAGGATATTTGGTCAAGTTCGAGTTCCTTTCCTTAAAGCTATAGGGACATCGAGATCAGAAACAACAGATGATACATTTTCAATATTCGAAGTTACAAGGATGGAAGATGGATTACCTGGAGTTTCAAAATCATCCCTCAGAGCTTCAGATTGGATTTGTGATGAGTCAGATATCCGGTCCTCATTCGTTTGATTGAGTCTTCTTCTAGTATAAAACTTAAACTCAGGATTTGGATCAGTTTTATCATTTTGTAGTAATTCTCCCCCTGAGTGAGAATCTTCTACACTTGGCATTGAAGGACTAGTAAAGTTGGGACTTATAACGTTAGGAAGGGGGACAGGTATATCCACAGGTATATCCCAAAAATTATCATCCTTATCCTCTAAATTTAGTCTCTTTCCCTAAAGATAATTTTTGGTAAAAAAGGGTTGATTTTCCAAAAAGGACACATTCATACTCACATAAATTTAAATACTAAGTATGTGGCCACCATGGTTTAAAACATAATAATAGAAGCAACTTATTACAACCTAGAATTAGATTGTGTTCAACAAAGAATGTGGCTATTTTATCTATAAAGGCGGAAGGCTCATTATTCTTCAATCCATCCTCACAAACCTTCCCACCTACTATCTATCTCTCTTCAAGATTTCGGGTAAAGCAGTGGAGAAACTGGACAAGATCTTTAGGAACTTTTTATGGGAAGGGCCAAACAACAACGTTGATTCACACCTTATCAATTGGTAGCGTACATAGCTACCTAACTTTGAAGGAGGTCTCGGCATTGGGAATATAAAACAGAGGAATTATGCACTCCTTTCTAAATGGGTTTGGCGCTACGTAACAGAACCAAACCAGCTTTGGAGGAGATTCATCACAGCAAAATACTATGGAACTCACACCTCACCCTGGCCCACGAGATGCCATCCAAATCTCAAAGGACCATGGTCTGCGATTTTGCCACAATGCAACCTTATAAAGGAGACTGTCATTTGCCGGGTGGGAGAGAAGAGTCAAGCCAATTTCTGGATGGATAGATGGATTGAACTGGGCACTATTGCCTCTCTTTTTCCAAGACCTCACATTCTTGCTACAAACAGGGGAGCTACTATTGAAGACTGTTGGTCAAGCACTACCTCATCATGGAACTATAATTTTCGAAGACCACTTAAGGAGGAGAAGATTAAGGATTGGCTACAATTATCCCTACTGCTTAACCCAATTGTGCCCCTCCGCCCCCCCGGGGGATCAATGGATTTGGCCCTTAGAGCCATCAGGAGTGTTCTCCACCTAATCAATTTATAACCTCCTCAACACTCACACTACACAACCGGCCCCTACACTCTACCCCTGTCTATGACAAGGTAAATGCCCAAAGAAAGTCAATTTTTTCTGCTGGGAACTTAGCCATGGAACTCTCAACACTCATGACAGAATCCAGAGGAAACACTCATACATTCATCTTTCCCCACATTGCTGTCTCTTCGGGTTTGGAGCATCGGAGACACAAGGCCACTTATTTTTGTTGTGCCCTTTGCCACTCACTTTTGGAACTATATCCTTTCGGCCTTTGGATGGACTATAGCCCTGCATGATCAACCACATAGTCTTCTGGACAGCATTCTGGTGGGCCACCCTTTTAGGATAGCCCCTATGGGTTCAAATCTTCGCGCCTTCCTTTGGTCTATTTTGTTAGAAAGGAATCGAATGGTGTTCAAGGACAAAACCCTCTCCTTTGAAATTTTTTTTGATAGAGTTCTTGTTTTAGCTTTGGATTGGTGTAAATGTTTCTACCCCTCTTCAACAATTACTCTCTTAATGATTTTATTACAAGTTGGAGAGCTTTCTTGTAATTTCCTTTTTCAGGGCCTTTTGTATATTTCATACCATCAATGAAATATTGTTTCATAATAATAAAAAAAAAAAAAAAAAAGAATGTCTAAACTTAAAAGTAATGAGCTTCAGTCACAAGTACATTAACTTAGGTCTTAGAGGAAAGATATTAAGTCGCACTTTCTTTTTCAATGCAAAACATCAATTTTTACTATATAGATATTTAACTACCTGAGACATCATTCCAAATGGTGTTCTCTGAGTTTTGACCACTCCTCCTCTTCCATGACAGTTGGCACAAGTTCCTATGCAATTACTAGATTTTGCACCGGTTCCATCACAATTTTCGCATGTCTCAAAATTAGAGAATTGAATTTCCTGTTCTGCTCCAAACACTGATTCTTCAAGGCTTAAGTGCAGGTCATAACTGTAAGGTTAAAAGGAGGGAAAAGAATGTATGACTAAGATTACCTTTTTTTTTAACAAGATACCAACCATATCATTGAAATAATGAAAAGAAGTATGACTCAGATTACTTATAAGCATATGTGAGAGTCCATCTGATTTACAAATACATATGTGAGAGAATACACAAAATCAGTTCAAAACAAAACCATGATAAGAGCAAGCTTAGAGACCAATGGTCAATTGTCCATAATCCTTTTTCTTTGTATATTCTGCATCATGGATGATAGTTAGTAGTCTCATAGTAACTAACAATGAGAGAACGATCACCATACTGTATATCAAGATTCTGGTTTCTTCCGCTCCTCTTATTTATTAAATTGATGCCTCCAATTCCATCTCTTTCTCCAAAAAGTCCATCTGATCCGCCAAAGAATGCATCAAAATTTTCAAAGGGATCAACCTAAAAGAATTCCATAGAATCATTAAAGCAAATTAACAAGAGAAGTTTCAAATATATTTCAAATCACCCCAGGAAAAAATAAATTACTCTAATTTCAATAAAAATGCATATGCAATGTTCATTAAATCAATGAGATGTTCGAAAATAATAACAATGCATAAGCCTGTAAGCAAAGTGGTAGCAGCAATCTTACCCTCGGTGAACCACTATTCATTACGCCATATTCTCCCCACAAACCTGCCTCGCCAAATTGGTCATATAAAGATCTTTTTTCATCATCTGATAGGACCTACACAGCTACTCCATTATCACATGAACTCAAAGAAATGCATAGTAGTGGATTATTATTAGATACTGGAGAATACCAAAATAAGAAGTGGCTCCAATCCAAAAGAATAAGACTTAAATAAAATGGTCTAAAAAGATGAGATGTACACAATAACACAAGAAACTAACACTCTAATGTGGGAGCCTTGATTCTCACCTCATATGCAGCACTTATCTCTTTGAACCTCTCTTCTGATCCAGGGTTCTTGTTCACATCTGGATGGTACTGTTTAGAAGAAGAGGGGAAAAAAAGGAAAGGGGGAATCGTTAGGACATTGTGCAGTCAGCTTACCTCAATTATCAAATACAAAATAAATGCCCATGACCCTCTCCAAGCATAATTATTTGGATTGAGTTAGCAAATACAGAACTTCTTGTTCTCAATTTACTGTCCAATTGAAAAGAGAATATCCTCCAATGATATAGCAAAGAAAAATATTACTGTTACAAATACACTGCCGGTTAGCTATGAGTTACTTACTGGTTGGTTAGCCAGTTCGATACTACCAATTCTGTAAGCTCACATTCAAAAAAAAAAATACAAGAAATGAATTGATTAATGAAACGGGAAGAAAAAATAACAAGAGAACATAAGAATCGGACCTCAAAAAGGAACAGAGCAACTAGAAAAATACATCAGAAAGAGATAAAGCTAACAAGGAATGGGAGAAATGAAGAATTCCCAATTCAAACAAATCTTTTTTGGCTTTGTTTGGTGTAAATATCTACTTATTTCCATAGTTTTCTTTTAACCAGAATCAACTCTTCATTGATATACGAAAAAGAGAAAAAAGTACATGGATAGGGATACAAACCCCCAAAGAGGTCAGAGAAAAAGAGAACGTGTAGAAAATCAAGCCGTAAATTAAGTTTTTCCTTATTAGAATTTGCATTGCTATTATATCTCTATATATTCTGTAATTTTATTTTTTCCTTATAGGCTTAGATTAATTCCTTATTTGTTTAAAGGTCTTCTTGTCCATTTACCCTAAATGGGTTGTTTTGGGAAATAAGAAAAATTACCTTTCTCACAAAACAACATGGTATCAGAGCTCTAGGAAATAAACCCTAGCCGCCAGAATCTGAAAAACCCTAGCCGCCGCAGTCTTCAATATCAACCTCCGGCAGGCATCTGCCATCGTCAATATCAACCACCGACAGTCGTCTCCTTCCGCCGCCATTGATCTCATCGATCTTCCACAGATTCTTCATTTCGTCGATCCTGTTGCAGGTGCCGTCGCTTCCGCCACAGATCCCAGCTCTCGTCGCAGGTGCCGTCGTAGCTCCGGTCAATCACCGAGAAACCCACTCGTCGCAGCTCCGGTCGTTGCAGATCCCACTTGTTTTCTTTTCTTTTGCAGAAGTCCGCCACCGCCTGGTTTCTCTCCCGGTGCCACTGCCATAGTCTCTACTGCTGCGTCCGCTGTCGCCGCCGAGCTCGCCGCCGCCGCCATAATCTCTGCGGCTGCGTCCGCCACCGCCGCCAAGCGCGCCGCCGCTGCCGCTACCAATACTTTATTCCGAATCACAGCTCCTTACACCATTTTTTTTGTAATGGCAGGTTCAGAATCACAAATTAACGTCTTGTCGTTTTCCGAAAGCAACAATAATCCGATAACATGTCACAAACTCAATGGCCACAATTACCTTCAGTGGTCCCAATCAGTGATGATGTTCATGTATGGTCGTGGACGGGAAGACTATATCACCGGTAAAGATAATCACCCAAACCCGATGATTCAACATTTCGCAAATGGAGGGCTGAAAACAATCAAGTAATGAGCTGGTTAATAAATTCCATGACCACTGAAATTGGTGAGAATTTTCTCCTATTTTCTACTGCCAAAGAAATTTGGGATGCTGCTGAGGATACATTTTCCAATAAAGAAAACACTGCTAAGTTGTTCCAGATAGAGACTACTCTCCAAGATATTAAACAAGGTGATTCAACGGTTACAGCATACTACTCCAATTTATCTCGCTACTGGCAAAAACTAGATTTATTTGAAACTCGTGAATGGAAATGTCCTGACGATCGTGTCTGTGAGGCCCCCCATTGTAAATACCTATGTAAGGAGGGGTAGAGAGGGAAATTCCTTCCCAAAGGACAGTTAGGAAAGGGGCTGTACTGAAAGGGTCTGTAAGCTTGATGCACGATCCATAAAATGTATCTTTATTGGGTACTCGCCAAATAAGAAAGGATACAAGTGTTATCATCCTCCCACTCACCAATTCTTTCATACTATGGATGTCACCTTCTTTGAAAATCAACCATATTATCCCAATTCTGTCCTTCAGGGGGAGAATTCTGCTCTTGAATCACAAAATTGGGATTGCATTCCTGACTTCTCTTTAAACCCATCCTTTGAGAGTTCTCTTGTACCCTCTTCTGAGACAATTCCATTCTCTGAGAGTTCACCTTTACCTCCTTCTGACCCAACTCACATATCTCCCTTTGAGGCTAAACTGCAAGTTTATTCACAACAAACAAGACAACCTGAGAGGAACGAAATACAACCTACACAAGTTCAACAAAGCCAAGATCTAAACCAAAATCTCAATGTCCCTGAAATAGCACACGAGACATCAGGAGATGATAGACCCATTGCTGTCAGGAAAGGTATTTGCTCATGTACCCAACATCCCATACGGTATCACTTGTCTTACACTAATCTGTCGCCGTGTTTTAGAGCTTTTGTGACTTCACTAGATCAGGTACAAACTCCCAACACAGTTCAAAAAGCCTTACAGAAACCTAAATGGAAGGCTGCTACTCTAGAAGAGTTGCAGGCTCTGGAGGAAATTGGGACGTGAATCCTTACAAACTTAGCCCAGATAAGCGCACAGTTGGATGTAAATGGATTTTCTCAATCAAACACAAACCAGATGGCGGTATAGAACGATTCAAAGCTCGTCTGGTGGCTAAAGGCTTCACCCAAGCTTATGGAATTAACTATCAAGAAACCTTTGCTCCAGTTGGCAAACTAAATACTATTCGGGTACTTCTCTCCATTGCAACAAATTTAGATTGGCCGTTGTTTCAACTTGATGTGAAGAATGCATTCCTAAATGGTGATTTAGTAGAGGAAGTGTACATGGACATACCTCCTGGATTTGAGGACAGATACACTAAGGGAAAAGTAGGTAAACTCAGGAAGTCTCTTTATGGACTAAAATAGTCACCTCGAGCCTGGTTTGAAAAATTTACAAATGTGTTGAAACAAGACAGCTATACCTAGTGTCAATCTGATCATACCCTCTTTATCAAGCACTTCTCACCAAGTAAGATCACTGTATTAATAGTATATGTTGATGATATAATACTTACAGGAAATGTTTCTGAAGAAATGGTTCATCTAAAACAACTTCTCTCAAAGAAATTTGAGATCAAAGACTTGGGACACCTAAGGTATTTCTTAGGTACGGAAGTAGCAAGATCTAGTAAAGGATTTCTGTCACTCAACGAAAGTACACTTTAGATCTCCTAATAGAGACCGGGATGAGTGGTTGTAAACCAATAGACACTCCTATGGATGCAAATTCAATACTTGGAGTTAATCCTGAAGATGAACCAGTTGATCGAGGCAGATATCAACGCCTAGTTGGAAAGCTAATATACTTAACTCATACGCGACCAGACATTAGTTTTGTTGTTAGTGTGGTAAGTCAATTTCTGAACAGTTTTGTTGTTAGTGTGGTAAGTCAATTTCTGAACAAACCTTCAAAGGAGAATATGGAAGCTGTGTATAGAATATTGAGATATCTCAAACACGATCCTGGAAAATGACTGATGTTCAGAAAGACCACGAACCGAGCTCTTAAAGTCTACACGGATGCAGATTGGGTTGGATCTCCTATTGACCGTAAGTCAACATCAGGATACTGTTCCTACGTATGGGGGAATCTAGTAACCTGGCGTAGTAAGAAACAGCAAGTTGTAGCTCGAAGTAGTGCTGAATCTGAGTTTCGATCATTAGCCCATGGGATCTGTGAAGAAGTTTGGTTGAAACGTCTTCTCACTAAGCTCAAGGTGAAGACAGAAGGTACTATAGAGGTACTGTGTGACAATCAACCTGCCATAGCCATTGCAAGAAATCTAATACATCATGATCGGATGAAACATGTCGAAATAGATCGTCACTTCATCAGCGAGAAGATCTTTGAGACAAATACTATCAATCTGAGATATGTATCTTCCCAACAACAAGTTGCTGACATTTTAACTAAGGCATTGCATCGACCCAGCCTTAGTAGATTAATCTCAAAACTTGGAATGACAAGCATATATCATCCAGCTTGAGGGGGAGTGTAGAAAATCAAGCCGTAAATTAAGTTTTTCCTTATTAGAATTTGCATTGCTATTATATCTCTGTATATTCTGTAATTTTATTTTTTCCTTATAGGCTTAGATTAATTCCTTATTTGTTTAAAGGTCTTCTTGTATATTTACCCCTAAATGGGTTGTTCTGGGAAATAAGAAAAATTACCTTTCTCACAAAACTACAGAACGGACTAAAGTAGAAAAAAGGGTTGGACCAGGAGCTTTACAATCAAAATGAGAACACTAATAAAAGCAACAAAAAGAACAAGCAAACTACAAACAAAACAATCCACCAAGATGCTCGAACACAAAAGAGAGAAGTTTTAAGCCTTTAGCTTCAAGCTTGCCAGCAACCCCCTCTTTTATCTTCTAAATAAAGATCTTTTAGATCCTAAGAAAATTTTACTCGAACTTCAGCTAACTCTCAAACCTGGTCAGCTTTTATTTTCAACCTTCTTCTAGAAAACTCTTCTACCAACATAATTCATTCATTGCGAAGCCTGACAAGCTCGGAGTTGATAATAACTAAAAATTCATCCAACTAAGGATGAGAAAGGCAAGAGATGTATTTGAGAAAAGAAACTATGAATTCTTTAAAAATTCATTGCAAAGCTATACGATCCAACGTATTAATCCTGCCATGTAAGACTTGCCAAGACAAAAAATCTTATCTTTCTTTGGAACCTTAACCTTCCCAAAGCGAAAAGAAAACAGTACAATGAGAAGGATTGGAGTCCGCCAGACACGAAAAAAATTATTTACAAGAAAATCCTTCTGTAATGTTAGGAGAGTACGGATGGGCATCTCTCCTCCTCGAACTAACAACAAAATCCCCCAATAACTCTAACAGAGCCACTAGATCCTTCATCCATCAATTTGTATCTTATGTGATAATTCTTGTGAAACTCTGCAGCATCTCTTCTTCCACTACCCTTAAGCTTCAGTTTGTTGTAGGCTCTTATTCGAGATTTTTCACGTTTCATGGGCTTTTGAGTTGAATGTCTTGACAGATGTTAACTCTCTGCTGTTTGGTCTAGTTTGAGTCCCCGAAGCAAGTCTTCTTTAGTGCAACATTGTTAAAGTCGTGTTTTGATCTATGGTTTGAAAGGAATGAAAGGATCTTCAAAGGGAAAAATAAATCTCCGTTGGAAAGCTTCAACCATGTCGAGTTCAAGGTCTCTCAATAGTGTTCTCTTTCTAATTAATTTGCTTCTTCTTTTCTCAAACAAGATATTAACTTTTCATTGATAGATGATTTTTATTTGCTAATAATTCTTCTAATATGATTTGTTCGATCTATGGTTCCAAAGGAATCAAATGATCTTCGAAGGGAAAAGTAAATCTTCGATTGAAAGCTCCAGCCTCGCCAAAGTTCAAGGTCTCTCAATGGTGTGCTCTTTCTAATTTATTTTCTAATTTTTCTTGTCTCTTATTCTATTTATTTTTTGTTCGTTTCTTTTCTTTGCTTACGCTCCTTCGGGAGTTTATATCTTTGAACATCTATGTTCCTTTTCATTTATCAATAAATGTTTGTTTCTTGTTTTTAAAAAAATTTTTGTCGTACTCCGCAGCGTCCAAAGAAGTAATTCCAAACCGAATCACGATCACCTTTATTTACAAAGGGATAAAACTTAGGGGCTTGTCGTCCTAGAGAAAAAGTAAAGCAGGCAATTTTTGTCGTCGAATTCCAACTTGGTAGAAGTTTATTGTTCAGATCCTTGGCCAAAGTTGACTTCTTAAAAGTACTAGCCAGCGTCCCAGCAGCTAGAATCTTAAAAAGTAAGTTTGTTTCTTAAATTTCTACAAGAAACTTATTCTGCCCAACTTGTCTAGCTCTCTCTCTTTAGGGGTGGGCCGGGGGTGGGGATATCAAATGAATCACCCATGTAGATGCACCGATGTATGGCCGCGATTGCCAATTTCATAACATATACATAACGCTTGAAATTTTATGTTTCTTTCACGTCTCCAGTTTTTCATTATCTCTTCCACACTGCAGTTCCGTTCGATTTTTTACCATCCAATTCGCTTCACTGGCGACCAAGAAGTCCCGTAAAAATCAATAATAAACTATTAGATGAATTTAAAAGGAAAATACCTTACGGGCGAGTTTCTTATATGAGTTTTTGATTTCCTGCAATGTGGCGTTCCGGCTAACATTCAACGTCGAATAGTGATCAGTAGCGGCAGACCCTGTTGCACTTGCACCACGGCGTACGAATGTTAATCGACTTCTGGTTTGAAAATCCGCGCTCCTAAGTGGGCCAACAACGCGGGAAAATCTGGAATAGCACGAGCTGGAACCAAGGTTGACGGAAGGTGGGTTGAGAAAATATAACACATTAGGTCGAATTGCAGATGGAGAAACTAGCTGAAATGTAGAAGTTGGGTTTGGATTAGCATTGCAGGGACTGCAAATACCATTTAGTGGCATTATAGCGCGGGGTCGAGCACAGAACTTCACAAGGGGAATGATCGGGGCTTATGTAACATTATAGGGATTGCCAAAAAATCTAGTGACCCATCACGAGGGTATCGGCCGATCAGGTCGGATCAAATCGATAATTTTGATAGGAGTCTCCTAAGTGGACAGAAAAAGGTATCCCGCCCCGCCTCCGATCCTACCCCTAGTCATTTTTAATTATATTAGTAAGAAACAGGTGAGATGGTCGTCAAATTTCATAGTTTTTATTTCAATGTTTAAAAATATAAAATTGAATTAAATAGATAAAATTTATAATCTAATTTGATTTTTTTATCTCTAAATATTTAGATCACCAAGTTTTTTTGTATTCCCAATGTTTATCTCATAAAACACCTATCAATAATTCTCATATACGGTTAGTGTGATTAAAAGTATTATTCTTCAATTACTTAAAAAAAATTTAAAATAAACACATATTCATTGATTTTTTCATCTTTTTTTTTCCTAAACATAACAATACATAAAAGTAAATAAAACTTTGTTTCAATTTCTTATTTGAGTCATTGAAAAATAAAATGACAAAAAAAAATTAGTGAGGGATAGAGAAACGTTCAGGACAGCCATTCTTTGCCATGTTCGAGTTCCGGTCCAATTCCTTACCCTAGCTCGCTAGGAATGCCAACCGCAGCCATGTTCCGATAGATTGCTCCGACTATTTTCATCACACAATGATCACCTTACGAAGGAGGACGTCATTGAGAGAGCCCTCGTGGTTATCAAGTGTCATCCCAAAGTGGATCCGTTTAAGGTGATTCGATCTTATCACTTATTTTCCCTTTATTTTTTTCAATTGATTGAGTTGATTGGGAAAAAAATAACTAAAAAAATTGAATATTCGATCAGACAATCTAACTAAATATAAGAAAAACACAAGACATTGACTAAAAGGAGAAAATTAACATACCGAAAGAGAAAAAAATTCAAGTTTTGATGAAGAAAAGTTGGGAGGAAGAGTAAGAAAAAACTCTTTATATAGTTGTAGAAAATAAAAAGTTATGAAACTTTTGAAATTCCTTATTAATTATAATTAAAAATAAGTTACAACTTTTTAACATAGATAAAGAGGCAAAATCCTTCATATTCTAACTCTTTACCTTCTAACCTTTGAGGGAGAGTTTATTAGAAAAATAAATGAAAAAAAAAAAAAGTAGGGTGGAAGAGAAAGAAAGGGGAAGGGAGGGAGAAAAATTTATATTTGAATGACAAAATTACCCTCAAAATATCAATTAAAAGGGCAAAATAGAAAGAAAAAATTTCTCCCTGATCCTTTTTATATATCCTATAGATAATAATAATAATATATTAAATTTAATAAAATATTTTATCCAATTTAAAACCTCAAATCTCTTTCTCTATCCCTCGTAACCTTACTTTTAATGTTTATAATTTTTATAATAATTAAAGATTTGTTGGATTAAAAAACAAACATGTTGAAATATTTTACTTTATTTAATTACTAATGATATTTAATTATACTCATTTATAGGGAAAAAATAGGTATTTTCTTTAAAAATTTAAAACAATTATACGTCACCCCACAAAATTTCGGCGATTGGAGTTTGATTTGAGTGTAGAGAGAAAAGCGGTGATTTGAATTTAAAGAGTATTGAAAACAGTTGTAACTAAGAATTTAATATCTGAAAATTAAATTCATAATAATTATATGAATATAATAGTTTTGACTATTTATATTATGCAACCGGCGTATTTACCCACATATTCATTGTGAACGTCTTTTATTTGTGTATGACATCGTTGTATTTATGTTTGTTATCATTTTATGGCTCTTTGTATGCTATATTTGAAATCGGTGTAATTAATTACATTTATAGTGTGATTGTTGACATTTATCGGACAATCATTTATTACACTAGTTTTTTATTTCGGTTTCTTACATTTATTTTAAGAGTTAATTCTCGTGCTTATAAATATGTGTATCTATATATATATATGGTTGTTGGATTTGTTCATTTGAAATATACAAAAAGTCTCCCACGCATTTGTAGTATTTCAAATGCTCTCCAAATTTGAGTTACTCATCCTCCCACAAGAATTCTCTCTTTCTTTTTCTACTTTGTTGAGATATTCATAAATGAATTAAATTTACCCAATCAATCAACTTAAGCTTTTGGGTTGAGCAGTGTAGTTTATTCATCCTTAACATGATATCAGAGTGGGATATCAGAGCGGGTGGTCTTGTGTTTGAACTCCTGCAATGTTATTTCCTCCCAATTTATTATGATTTTTACCCAACCCATCAAGAAAGTCATACGCCACCACAAGTACACTTGATTGGTAAAATAAGCACGGACAGATAATTAATCTCAAGCAAGCGTAAATTCTATGTAGAGTAGAGATGACAATAGTGTGGGATGAGATTGAAGGTGCACTCCCCATTTTCTCGTGCTCGTTAAAATTTTCAGTCCACCATCTCCACCTCGTTCTTCGATTCGGAAATCTAGAATACTGTTAAAGAATAGTTATTTTATTACTAGTTTTGTAATTAATTTTAATTATTTTTAGAATTTTATAAAAGTGTAATAAATATACATTAATTGTTTTAGAATTATTATTTACTATTATAAATAATTAGTTTTAAAAAATATTTAATATTTTTTGGAGCAAATACCTGACCCTAGGGAATTTTTGTCGCCCCCGAAGAGACCAAATACAAGTTTAGACAGATAGAAATGAAGCAACTTCAATATCTTTTTATCAAGGGGTGAGGTTTGAAACCTAGTCACTTTACACCTAGTGGGAGTCATGGAATATCATAGCGTTGATCAATTGAAGAAAAAATAAATGAATCGAATAGGAACTCGCATTGACCTACTTAACTCAGTGGTTAGAATCTTTCGTACGATATTGGTTCACGATCCAATAGTAGGGAATCCCACCCGCAGGCGGAGGTTCTTGTTCCAAGATAAATAAAAGTTTTAAAAAACGAAATTGTGAAGAGAGAAAAAGTTCGTGAAAATATTAACTTTTTAGAGAGAAAAATGAGAGTGATCTGTTAGAAACAAATAAAGATGCATAAAGTTGAAAATTTTGGAGAAAGGGAAATAATAATAAATATTTAAAATATAAAAATTTTATTGAGAGAAAAATAAATTTTGTAGATAGAAATTTAGGTGAAAAAAATTTAAAGTGAGAAAAAATTTTGTTAAAGATAAATATGAGAAAGAAAAAAAATTGAGTATCAGAAGGAAAATTAGATTTTGAAAAAATAAAAATAAATTTTTGAAAATTATAAACCATAAAAAAACGAAATAGTTATCAAACGGACCCTTAATAATACAAAATTTCGTTGTTAACAACATTTAACAACATTTTCATTGAAAGACCGGAATTAAAAAATACCCCAATTAAATTAATATGAGATTGTTTGGATTTTAGTTAAAATCATGAGTTAGACTTCGTAATCATCCATAAGAGTCAATATAATATTAAGAATTCAGAGGGAGAGAATTGAAAGTATTGGTGGTCATATATACTATGACTATTGAAAGAAAAATGATTGACATTAAAAAAAATTAAAAACCTCAAACAAAGAAAACAAACCTGTGAAAAAACTAAAAACAAAATTATTATTAGAAGAAGAAGGTCCAACTTTTATATAAGTATTTTTTCCAATATTTGAAAAGATACGATAGTTATTATTAGAAGGTCCAATTTTTATATAAGTATTTTTTCCAATATTCGAAAAGATACGATAGTTATTATTAGAAGAAGAAGGTCCAATTTTTATATAAGTTTCTTTTCCAACATTTCAAAAGATAAGATATTTGCCCCCTATTCAATAATGTTACGTGTGCATATATACGTGTGTATGTATGTATATAGGTATCTAGTACTCGTATTTGTAATATACTTTTCAATAAGTTAATTCTATAAAGAAAATAGAAAATCGATTAGCGAGAGATATAATAATAAATATAGAAAATAAATAGATAATATAAAAATAGGCAATTGTAAAAATGACAAAAATATTTAGTAAAATTAACAAAATAGCAACCCTATTTAGTTTTTTCAAGTATAACACTTAAAGAAAACGGAGGTCCAATTTTAAATGACAACTTTACCCCAATAATATACATATGTAATATATCTGACTACTATGTGATATACATATGATATATTACTGATATGAGTGTTTGATATACTTGCAATACATATGTGATATATATGTGATATATTACTGATATGAGTGTTTGTGCAGTATATATGTGATATATATCTAATATACTACTAATATGAGTGTCTAATATATTATTGATATGAATATCTGATATACTATTGATATAAGTGAAAATTGTTACTATATTTGAAAAATTTTAAAAACAGGTGACATATTTTAAAATACATAAAATATTTTTATTACCAACTATAATTTCTCATATAAAAATGTTGAAATTATTGAATTAACAAATAATATAAATCAACTCACAAGGTAGGAAGTAAGAGATGACTTATATGGTATATCTTAAAATTAGAATATGGAAATTACACTCGGTAGCAAAAAAATCTTGTATGCATTTCAAAATATATCACATGTTTTAAAAATTTTCAAATATAGTAAAAATTTTCACTTATACCAAATAACATATCAAATACTCATATCAGTAATATATTAATGGTATATCAGACACTCCTATTAGTAGTATATTAGATGTACGTTGCATACATATTGCACAGATACTCATATCACAGTAGTATGTCAGAGGTATATCATATACCTATTGCAATTATAGATATATTACAAATATATTACATATTTATATTATATATAAGACACTCATATTAATAATATATCACATACACATATCAATAGTCAGATATATTACAAATATATATCATTTAGTTAGAGTTGTCATTTTAAAATTGGACATCCGTGTTTTTTCTTAGAAAAAAAAGTATCAAATTTGAAAAAGCTAAATGTAGTTGTTTTTTTTTAAAAAAAAAAACTGTAGTTGTTATTTTGTTCATTTTACTACATTTTTGGTCGCATTTGCAAGGGTACCATTAAAATGTTGGTGTTTTTTCTTTTAGTAAAAAAAATGTTGGTGTTTTTTTCCACTAATTCACGAATACCCATAAGAATTGATCAAGTCGAGATTGATACCGATTCTGATGTTGTGATGTCAGGGAGATATCGTGGATCATGTTGGCTGTAAAAAAAAAAAAAAAGAAAAAAAACTCGTGATGAATAACACTGATGATAGAATGTTTTCCACTTACCATTAGAAGAGAGGAACGCTAGAGGGGTAGGAGAGAGAAGTTTTCCTTTTTATTTCAAAAACCATAAACAGCTCAAGCAATACTTATTTTGTTGAGTTTATTACTATTTTGTCAACATAAGAGTAATTAGTGTATATATATATATATGATAAAAAAGTCAATGAATTCGAATTTACATATCACTCATACTAAATAAATCTACTACTAACTTTATTGATAGGAGAGAGGAAGGGAGGGAGGAATGAAGGAGAGAGAGAGAGTGAGTATTTATTTATTTTTCTAATACTATGTGAAAATTTAGTGGTGGACAAAACTGTGATGTATTGTTCTACTTCGAATCATGATAAACACACCTTGGAGATTTGCATTCATGAATATATTCTGGTTCTGCAGAGTATATAAATCCCAGGCTTGAGTTCCCTTTCCAGTTTTCACACATCTGCTTTACTCCCCCAAAACGAAAAGTAAATAAATAAAACAGGAAAACATAATGCACCGTAGAGTCAAAAGTGTAACTGAATAGACACACACATAAATACATTCAACAACTGGACAGAGTAAATATGCCCCCACCAGAGGCGATATAAGCACGTAATCCAATATACGCATTGAAGTGTCACTTCTGTGAGGGTACATGAACAGTAATCGAAACATTCTCAACCTCAAAGCGGAGTTAAGCATGGATAAAAGGAATCAGCTAGCATCATGAACAGTTAATAATTTGGAGTTTTTTGGTACCAAAAGTGATGGAACGAATAGTGATTAGAAAAAGAGGTATAGAAAAAGTAAAGATGGCAAGAGTCTCTGGTGTATATGAAATTTTGTACTAATAAAGCTACCCATTATTCGAGAAACCCCTTCGAAATGTTACTTTCACGATGCGTAAAAAGACATGAAGGAAGAGAAGAGGGAGCAGAAAGGCCACACCCACTGGCATCCATTACTACTGTTCTGACTCACACTGTTCATTCTAAAATTTATGCATATTTGCATGAGTCACCTATTTTGGCTTTCCCTCTCAAATATGAAACTCTTGACTGTTTTACCTAATGGTCACTTTTGTCTACTTTATAACACTTGCCTTGCGCAGATGCGGTAACCCTGATACTTTCTGAAAGAACGAAGAAGCTGAATTTGGGGTGTATTAAGAAGCTCAAATGGAGTCTGATCTGAGCAATTCTACAGAAGGAGAACAAAAAGTGCTACAAGATGAAGAGGAAAAAGAAGGCTGGGAAGGGGAAATTCTGCGGAGGAGAATTTCCAGCCACCCTTTATACGGGCTATTAGTTGAAACTCACCTCAACTGTTTGAAGGTGAGTTTATATTATGGTGCTTTCACTTAATTATGAATAGATGTACGCATTTGTGCAGGCGGCCAACTACACGTGTCTTGTTTCGACTTCCTAAAAAAGGCGTCTTTTAGAAAACAAACCCTTTTCCTTTTTGGTCATTTCTTTGCTAAGCGGTGAGTAATCGGATATACAACGATTTAAACCAATTTCATTGTCGCCTTGATGATTTTATATTTGGTCGACGCCTTCAGACACGATATATGTATGTACAAGTTTTTTATATGTTATGTTCAGGTTGGAGGAATAGGTGACATGGACAGAGGTTATTTAGCTACGGATGTGATCAAACAGCAAGATAACAATATCAGATGCTTAAACACGCTTAACCAATCAGAGCTAGATCGCTTCATGGTATAAACCTCCATCATACTAATTATATATATAATGACATGCATATTTATCACGCGCATGTATGGAGGACAAAAAGAGTACCGTTATACACACATGGGCGCACGTGCGAATTCTATTGAGCTTATATATATAGAAGCCTTGCTCAAGTATGGCGGAATCATGAGAAACAATTTGCAACTACAATATACATGCATTCAGTAACATCTTTATTTAGTAAAATTAGCTGAAATTTTGAAATTCTTGAGCTGGTGGGTGAATTGAACTATAAGAAATGCAGCTTTATATGAATGTCTTTTAATTTATAGTTACATTTTAATAATTAAATCGAGAATTTTTATTTGGCGTCAAGTGTGTTGAGTCATGAGTGGCCAAAAATTTAGGAAGTGGAAAAAGAAATGTTCGATCTCTGTTTTATTCTCTTCTTGGCTCTTTTCTCCCTGGGTTTTGGGACAATATATTTTTCAGATCAAACTAGACGAGTATATGCAGGAAACCTATTGTTTTGCATTGAGCAAGCTGAAAGAAGCAATGGAGGAATCTCAGATAAAATCTATGGCATTTATCAACAGCATGCACTCGCAGTTAAGGGAGATCCCAGCCACCAGTGCGGCAGCCCACAAACCCACCACCTCATCTTCCAGTGACACAAACTGAAGCCAAGCAAGTAGAAAAATATAATGGATCGGATGAGTTATTGTTCTGATCTAACCCAAGGTCTCTCACACGGATGTAACAAAATCTGAAATATTATTAGCTTGTGTTTTTTTAATTTAAGCAAGTAATCGTCTTGATCGCTGCATATTTATATGAATGGGGTTTTGGGGATAATATTGATCTGTAGGAGGGACTCGTGCAAAATTGTTGATGCCAGTCCCTCCGCTGGTCCGTGCCGCTTAATTACCATTATTAACAATCGAATAAACTCGATTTTGGACAATAAAGAAAAATGCTAGTATCATTTTATTTTTAATATATATAGATCGGTGATCCTACCCCCACCACATCGGTGATCCTCCCTCATACATACACATATATATACACACATATATATAAATAAGTATTTGCATTTATTTATGCTATGTATCACAAAAGGTCAACGTTTTAAATACTATATTATATTATAAAATGTTATATATTTAAATATAGAGATAGTTGCAAATATATAAAAATATTTAGTAAAATTAGTAAAATAACAACCTCATTTAGTTTTTTCAAATATAGCACCTTTTAAGGAAAGGAATATCCAATTTTAAAATGACAACTTTACCCAAATGATATATATCTGTAATATAACTTACTACTGATATATGTATGTGATATACATCTGATATGAGTGTCAGTGTAATATATATGTGATATATATATAATATACTATTGATATGATCGAGTGTTCTGATATACTACTGATATGAGTATATGATATACTACTCATATAAGTGAAATTTTTTGCTATATTTGAAAATTTAAAAAATAGGCGACATATTTGAAAATACATAAAAAAAAGAAAAATTTAATACAATTTCCCTGAAATATATTATCCTTACCAATAAAATTTTATTTGGCAAGAGCATAGTTAAGGTTAAAAGATATATATATTATTTAAAGATCATCTTTTTTTTTACGGCATATTATTTAAAGGTCTTAAATTCAAATAATCCTTAATTTCAAATTTTGTTGAACAAAATAAATAAATAAATAAAACTTTATTTTGTGTGAAATATGACCAATAAAACGTTAAATTTTGTTTATTTTTCCTCATTTTTTAAATTCTTTTTTCTGTTACATTTTATCAATTCCAAAATAGACGGACATAAATGTAATACTATTTTTTTTAAATGTAATATTAATTTTTTGCTAGCTTAAACATGATTCCAATTAGTTGATACATTTGGTATCGTTTCCATTTCCGATTTCTTGTTTCTAATTTTATTAAGAAACTTAATCATTTTACAACTATTTATATATATATCTTTTTTGTTTTTCATTTTTTTAGAAATGTTTCTAAAATTGTATATAAATTTTGGAAAAATCAAAGTTTGTTAATAAGGGAGATATGACAGAAATATACTACACTTTCTCATTAAGAAAAGTCTTAAATTATAATATACAAAGTAACATAATAATTAGTTATTACCAACCAAGCAAAGTAGTTAAGCTAACTAACATCAGTATGTTATAACTATACCTAATACTCTTCTCCGAGATGGACGTTATATATATCCAAAATGCCCATATCTTGGATGATAAAAAAACAAAACAGAAGCTGGAAGAGCTTAATAAGTAAAAATATCAGCTAATTAATTGCAAATAGGACCAAACATAAAGAAGGCCGGATGAAATCCTCCATAACTTTGTCTCGAACAAAATGGCAATCAAACTCAATATATTTGATTAGTGAAAAATTAGAGACAATATGTACTGCAACTTGATTATTATAAAAAGATAAGAGTAGAGGAGTAAAAATAACATGCATGTAAGAAAGTAAGTTAGAGTCAAATTAACAAGTGGTGTGATAGCTAAAAATCTGATATTAAGCTTTTGCAAAAGACTGAGATATGGTAGACTGTTTCTTGAACTTCCAATAAACTAAAGCATCACCAAGAAATACACAAAAAGTCTATGGTAGAACGCTCGAGTATCTAAATAGGAAGCCCAATCATATTCAGCAAACGCGCGAAGTTGAAATAAGGATGAAGAAGGTAGAAAAATACCCTACATGACAACTAATTCAAATACCTCAATAAATGAAGGATAACGGCCAAAATGAGAGATTTACACGACATAACAACATATACTAAACTCAGCTTATGAATAGAAAATGTAATATCTGGTCTTGAAATAGTTAGGTAATTTAGATGTCCAATAAACTGGGAAGCTTTAACACTACTAGAATTTTGAGTTTTTTGTAACGCTCATGAACAGTAAAATACTGTTGAAGATTATTAAAAAACGTCATGAAAGGTAAAAAACACATTTTTGGAGGGAAAAACGAAGATTTCCGGATTTTTTTACCATTCATGACGTTTTTTAACTGTCACGAAATGATCGGCAAAACGTTGGTTTAAGCTTTAAACGTCACGAAAGGTTGATGCACGTTTTTTACGGGAAATGACGGAGTGTTTCGAATTTTTGACTTTTCGTGACGTTTCTCTAACTGTCACGAAATGATCGTACAAAAGTTGGTTTTTTCGTGACGTTTAAAAAACGTTACGAAAGTAGGCACGTTTTTTGTGGGAAATGACGAAGTATTCCGAATTTTTGACTTTTCATAACGTTTCTCTAACCGCCACGAAATGTCGAAAGTAAATATGTTTTCCTTGACGTTTAATAAACGTCACAAAATGTACTGACCATTTTTTGCTCGAAAGGACTTCGGATTGCCATATTTACATATGTTGGATTTTGGTACTTTATAATGATTTTTTAACGTCACGAAAGATCATAAAAATTTCCATGAATCTTAAAAAATGTCATGTAAGGTTTCGCATACTTGTTTCCCATTTTCGAAATACTCAATTTCTTTATTTAGATATTTATGTTTATGGATTTTGTGAGTTTTTGATGTACTGTTCTATGGTTATGCAATAAAATTAGATACAATGTCCCTTGAACAGATAACAAATAATTTGTATTGGTTTAAACAAAACCAAATAGAGATAACAGGCTTAAAATACTTAGAGGGTGTAAAACCATTTCGTTTTTTCTTTTTGGTTTTTGATTTTTAGTTTTTTTAAAAAAGTGGTGTTTGATAATCAATTCAATTTTCTGTTTTTTTATTTCAAAAACCATTTTGAAATTCTAGGTAAATTTAAAAAAAAAAAGTTTTCAAAAAAAGATTTTTGTTTTTCAAAATCTAATTTTTCTTCTAAAGATAATTTTTCTTTCTTTCTCATATTTATTTCTAAAAATTTCTTTCTCACTCTAAAATTTTTTTCCTTCTAAATTTCTCTCTACGAAATTTATTTTTCTCCCTCTAAAATTTTCATATTTTGAATATTTATTATTATTTGTCTCTCTCCAAATTTTTCTGTATTTTTATTTTATATATATATATTTTTCTAATGGATGAGTTTCATTTCGTCTTTTATAACCTTTTTTCTCTCCATAATCTGTTTTTCCTTTGAAAATTATATTTTTTTCCGTTCAATTTTCTTTCACGGTAGCTTTTATTTATTTATGTACTCTACAAATTTTATTTTGAATTTTGTTTTTATCTCTAAATTTGTTTCCACTATAATTTTCTCTTTATTTTTTTCTTTAACATATCTTTTCCTCTCAACTTTACAATTTTTATTTAAAATTTTTCTCTTTTTTGTCTTTAACTTTTCTCTCACTAATATTTTTCCTGAATATTTTTATTTATCTCTCTAAAATTTATCTTCCAAAAATTTATTTACATCTTTTCATATCTCTACATTACAGATGACAAAAATTTTCGGAGGGTCGAGCCCAAAAATAGGAAAGCATGTCCCGATCCCGTCATCGATTCTATTTTTTAAATAATTAATATATATTTGTTAAACTTTTTTATAATTATGTTCTAAAAATAATTAAAAACAATTATAAAACCGATAATTTTTCTCGAGAACATTTCTCGAACCAAATAACGAGGTGGAGACAGGAACTAAAAATTTTCAAGAGAATGAGGGTTCATCAAGTTTTTGTTTTTTAAAAACTAAAAAAGTGAACCACTATTCTAGAGGGCTTGCCGTAAGCTATAAATGGATTTGTGTACCCAACAAACCATGGGTGATCCTTGAGAAGAAGAAGTAGTGGGCTCATATCCTAAGGACATATACATGTATACTTCCTCAAAACGATCTCCCAAAATGAAAAAGCACTGTTAATGGTAACAAGTTTTGCAACATGAGAAAATATCTCAATAAAGTCCAAGACTCTAGTTGAGTGTACCGACTTTTAGCTACTAGACGAGTCTTGCAACACTTAAATGGAACCATTAACACGATCCATTTTTACAGCTAATCGAATGTCTATAAACCACGTGCCATTAGATTCCATGGGATCAAATTCCTCACACATGGCTTCCTTCCGGTGGGGATATAAGAGAAATGGCTTGGTGGTAAAATTGTGGCTCAAACTGGTATGAAATTTGGAGAGGATAAATGGAAATAGGATAGAAATTCATTTAAAAGAAACCAGGTAGAAATTGAAAAAGTAATATAAGGGGGAGAGAATATTACAATAATATTGTTGAAGATATGAAGATGACTTGGATACCTTGTGAGAACGATGAAAAGAAATGGTAGAGGAAACAGGGGGCTGAGAAAAATCTGTTGGACCATCAGGGGAACGAAACTTTAATAAAAATAAGGAAACATAAAAAGAGAGACGGAATTACTTGCCAAACGGCCGTGTGAAAATTAACAGTGTTCCTCCGAATAAACCATCTAAGCTATCCTGGAGATTTTTTATTTTATGTTTAATAAATCTTTAAACTTTAAATTTTATATCTAAAATTGATAGTTTTTTAAAATTCATATAATTAAATTAGATTCAAACTTTAAATATTATGATTCTATTAGATACAAAATTTAATTTTATATGGATTAATTTTTAAAATATGTCAAATATATATCACCTATTAGACACAGTTAAAAATTATTCAAAGATTCTATTGGACACTTTTAAAAGTTAAAGGCCTATTAAATACAAAGGTGAAAATTAATAGATCTATTAGACTCACTTTAACATTCAAATTAAAGATTCATTGGGCATAAATGTAATTAAAGCTTAAAGATTAAACCTGTGATTAAAAAAAAGTGTATTTAAGATAATTGATCAGGAATAAGATTGGGTATATATATATACGCCACTATAATTATTCTCTTGGCACTGGAGAAATTATTAATCATCTATGGAATATACTTCGTAAAGAATAAAACAACGAGGTTGACCCACACGTGTTTTCTACTCCAGAAATCATGGATAGCTAACCTCTAATATAAGTAAATATTTGGTGTTGGAGAGGATTGTGGGCATTATTTTTAGGGAAACTGCAGAGAAAAAGTTGGTAGTTTGAGTGGTTGAAAATTTGAGCCGAACGTGTATATAAATGAAGGATTGGAAGGATTAGGCATCGGGGAAGGGGACAAGAACCCATCTTCTTACGAATTTGGGGGATACATATCCTGCTCGACAATCGACAAGAAGGGCGGAAATATCAAAAGAGAGAGAAGGGGGCCGGGAGATAGATGGCGGGGTTGGGGTTGATGTTTACCATGCTGCTTTGCCTTTTGGCTGCAGCAATGATGTCAACGGTCCGTGGTGAGGACCCTTATTTCTTCTTCACATGGAACGTCACCTATGGCACCATCTCTCCCTTGGGTGTTCCCCAACAAGGCATTCTCATCAATGGCCAATTTCCCGGACCTAATATCAACTCCACAACCAACAATAACTTGGTCGTTAACGTCTTCAACAACCTGGATGAACCCTTCCTTCTGCATTGGTAGGGCGTATTTATATTTGTGTTTACATGTTCATTCATCTTCATTCATCTCAATTAATGCTCATACAAACAAAATATTAAATTGGACCTGCAGGAGCGGTATTCAACATAGAAAGAATTCGTGGCAAGATGGACTTCTTGGAACTAATTGCCCAATCCCACCGGGGACAAACTTTACCTACCATTTCCAAGTTAAGGACCAAATTGGAAGCTACTTCTACTACCCATCAACTGCCATGCACAGGGCAGCAGGAGCCTTTGGCGGCCTTCGTGTGAATAGTCGTTTACTCATTCCTGTCCCTTATGCTGACCCTGAAGATGATTACACTGTCCTTATTGGTGACTGGTACATCAAGAGTCATTCTACCCTAAAAAACTTTTTAGATAGCGGTCGCTCCCTCGCTAGACCTGACGGTGTCCTCATTAACGGGAAGACTGCAAAGGGTGATGGAACCGATGAGCCGCTCTTCACTATGAAGCCTGGAAAGACTTACAAGTACCGAATCTGCAACGTTGGATTGAAGACAACTCTTAACTTTAGATTCCAAGGCCACACCATGAAGTTGGTAGAGATGGAGGGCTCTCATGTCGTCCAGAACGATTACCAATCACTTGACATCCACGTGGGACAATGCTTTTCGGTGCTAGTCAGAGCCAACCAAGAGCCGAAGGATTATTACATGGTTGCATCCACTAGATTTATTAAAAGCCTTCTTGTCGGTAAAGGCATTGTTCGATACACTAATGGCAAAGGCCCCGCCTCTCCTGAAATCCCCGAAGCACCCATGGGTTGGGCTTGGTCCCTCAATCAATTTCGTACCTTTCGTTGGAACCTTACTGCCAGCGCTGCTAGGCCTAATCCCCAAGGCTCGTACCATTATGGTTCCATCAACATTACCCGCACCATCAAGCTAGTCAATTCAGCGACTAAGACCGATGGTAAGCTGCAATACGCCATAAATGGTGTCTCCCATATTGACCCTGAAACTCCGTTGAAGCTTGCAGAGTATTTCGGAATTGCTGACAAAGTCTTCAAGTATGATACCATTTCTGACGAGGGACCGACAGAAAGTGCAACCACGGTGACTATTGCTCCTAATGTTGTTAATGCAACCTTCCGCAACTTTGTAGAGATCATATTTGAGAACCACGAGAAAAGCCTCCAATCATGGCATTTTGATGGCTATTCCTTCTTTGCTGTTGCGTAAGTATCATCAAACAAAAATAATTATTAATGCATATAATATTAATTTTGTATTCCCAATTTACACATGGCTAATGAATTGATCAATTTTTCTTTCACAGTATTGAGCCTGGGAGATGGACACCGGAAAAGCGAAAGAACTACAATCTTCTAGATGCCGTGAGTAGACATACAATTCAAGTCTTTCCTAAGTCATGGGCAGCCATTCTTCTTACACTCGATAATGTTGGAATGTGGAACTTGAGATCTGAGTTGACAGAAAATCGTTACTTGGGACAACAACTCTACATCAGTGTTATTTCACCCGCTCACTCCCTCAGAGATGAGTACAACATCCCAGATAACGCTTTGCTTTGCGGTTTAGTCAAGGGCATGCCATTGCCCAGGCCATATACCATTTGAGACAACTCATCCAGCCTCCAACACTTCAATTGAGAGACTATGATATTAATAGGGGTGGTCATGAATCTCCCAATAAGTTACTACTATATATTGGGAAATTCATGAAAACCTTTGCTGATTGGAAAACCCTGATCAAAAGATCCCTTCGATAAAAGGGGAATAGGAAGTGTGTAACTACTATTGCAACTAAGGAAAGATTTAATAACAAAAGACTTTTCTCCAGGGAACAACCAAGCAAGCTGCAGAAATAGTTTCGAATATTTTCTTAAACCAACTCAATAAGAGAGGAAGGCTATTATGCTCTTTTGCACATATATAGGTACTTTTCTAAACGCTCTCTAAAAGGAAAAAACTTAATCAATGGGGTCGCGAATTATAGACTCTAATGCTTTAACCATATAACAAAGTGTCTATGATGACTATAGACAATTAGATATATGAGAGAGAATTTTAAAAATTGTATTTCAAACCTATATAAAATCAACTTGCATCCAGCTAGACTATGATGGGAATGGAGAGTATAAGGATTTGTAAGCTGTTGAAGTGTTGACTAAAAATTCAAACGGATGAACAATATGAATCAAGGGATTAGGGGTCACTTAGCTTGATTTTTGGCCAAATTTTCAAAACCTGAGTTTTCTATACTTTTGCTTATCTCAGCAATCTCAACAAGAATGCCAAAAGACACGAATTGCCATTCTCCCCCTCGATAAATATGAAAATCAATTTTAGTTTCCTTCATCTCTCTCCTCTCTCCCTCTCTTTTTAATCTTTTTCATAAAATATGTGATTCTTAATTCCCTACTTCCTCTCTCTCTCCTCTATCCAAAAAAATGTTTTCCTCACAAACTTCGTAGGTCACTGGTGGCAATTTTACACAGTGACATCAGTCCACTCGCCAATGGAGGTTTGCTTATGAAGTCACTATTTTTTATTATTTTTTTTTAATTTTATGAGATGAGTTGCAATAAGATTTCTTTTGAAAATACAAAGGGAAGATATGATAGAGATCTAAACAAAATTAGAAGTTTTAGAATTTTAATACCACAGGGAGCTTCCTTAAGAAGGAAAAAAACCCACTGCAATTTTATCTAAGTTAAAAGTAAATCCAAACTATAAATACTAAATTGAAACTTTTAAAATGATAAGCAACAAAGTGAAATTATACTCACACCACAAGAGAACATAATCACCCATTTAGGATATTATAGGAGTTGGGATATCAATTATGTCTAAACATTTTGATCGATTATTTGGAAAAATGAGAGTTAAGTCAGCTCCTCCTAGTATAACATAGATGGTAACATAAAAATTAATACTAAATAGCCGGGTAATATTTAGATAATATTTAGGTATGTTAAAATGAATATGGAATATATTTATCAAAATAACAACATTATCTTGATATAAAAAAATAATTACTTGTATATTTGTACATAAGCAAATAAATAGTGGTATGAAAAATAAATACTTTGTATATATTGTTCACTAATTGTAAGCAAGTGAAATTTAAATATAAGTTTAAAATATGTTAATTTTAAAAAATTATTCAAAGTAAATGTCTCAATTAATTATTAATTATTTTAAATAAAATTAGTCTACTGTAAAACAGAAAAAAAAATGAACATAATAAAAATGAGTGATAATTATTTGAAACAGCTATTCTTGTTTAGATTTAGGGAAAAAAAAGCAAGAAAGAGAGGGAAAAAAATGAAATTTTGTATTGTTTTTCTGTTTTCAGGAAAATGGGGAATGGAAAACAGCTGTGAAAGGTTTTATTAAGAAAAAGAAAAAAATGTCACGTCAACACTGGCTTCCCTGGAAAGCTACACATAGAAATTCGAGAGTGGGAGAGAGGATTCGGGGGGGAAGAATAAAAGAGTGTGTTAGAAGGGGGAACGAAGGAGAAAAATAAGGAGAGAATGAAAGAGGAAGAAAGAAAGACCGATCTCAATCACTTGGTCAGAGCTTGCTAAACTTGAAATGAGAATCGAAGGCCGGGGTCGAGCATTTGAGATTACCTGGTAAGCTCGTTTTTAAGATAGCGCGAAATGAGAACTAAAAGATATGTTCTGTGGGAGTTTCTTCATCTTGTTCAAGAAACTATTGGATTTTCATATTTGTGCAGTGTTCTTGCTTAGGGTGCCATGCAAAGATTTTTCCTTTATGTTTTGAAAAAATAAATTAATGGCAATGTTTTCGAACAGGCTATAGCAGTAATTAAGCATCTAACTTTTGTACAGTGTCAAGCCAAAGGTTTAGGGCCATAACCATTTTTTTTTTTCAGTTTTTGGTTTTTAATTTTTATAAACAAGCTTGTTTTAATGTTTTAGTTTTTTGTTTTCAAAGTGAGGATGGATAGCTTCCTCATCCCTGTCCTCCATTTCATTCTCCATCTCGCAAAATTTCACAATGATCGGAGTAGGAATTTCCGGTGGAGAACTTGCGTGGATTGGATTCCCATAGTGCGTGGATTAGATTCCCGTAGCCTATGGGAAATTATTATCCTTTTTTTTTAATAAAGAAATTCAAAATTAAAAGGTAATTCTTCCTAGTAAATCTTCTAATTGTATGAGGAGTCTCCAATTTGAAAATGAAAATTGTAAATTACCTAATAATTCATAATTCATCAAACAAAGTATCAAAAAAGGGGACAGGATGGATAACTACGAAGGAAAAATTATAGAGATAGGAACTATAAAGAGATTAGCAGCTTGGTAGAGAGGGGGAGGGACAATAATTTTAGGGTAATGACAAAATAATAACACTAGCAGATTAAGCAGTTCAAAGACAAAGTAGTGGAATAACAAATATGCTGCATTCAACAAGTGTTGATGATTATTATTTTGCATATGATTTTAACAAACTTCTTAGCACTCAACCCTGCTCTTGATCTTGCTTCCCCTCTATCTCTCAAGGTTGTTCTTTTAGTTTCCATAAATTTCTGTCAACATTAAACTAATTTCTAACTTGATATCAATATCGTGATATTTTCTGCGTGTGCTTGGTTTCACTTAACTTTTCCTAAACTTTTCCTAGTGGTTGGGTTAATTTGTGATATTTATTTGGTGTGCTTTCTGTTGAATTTGTTTAATTTTCTTTGGTAACTTGACCTAAACCGATTCAATCCTGACCTATGATACCTACGTTTATGGGCTAGACCAATCTAAAAAATTGGTTGAGTCATAAAAACTATCCCAAGCAAACCTGACCTGACCCATGTTCGTTCGTGTAATTTCTTACTTTTGGCCTAGATACTTATTGGGATATTATAGTACTTTAGGAGTCTTAAGAGCTTACTCTCTAAATTGAAAGCAGAATATATATTTTATTATTGTTGAAAGGAGTTGGAGAATATTTATTCTATAATTGTTGAAAGGAAAAAGAAAGTTTACACAAAGAAAGAACCATAAAGGTTAGAGAATCTAAGAAACGATCAAAGGACTTCTCTATGTTGATGTAAATTCTACAGTCTCTCAAAGCAAGGAATTAAAAAGAAAGCCTCATTAAATTGAAGCCAAAGGATATTTATTTGGGGTTTAGTGTTTCAGGTTTGGGGTTTGGGTTCCGATTTGGGTTTCGGGTTTGCTCTCAAGGGACCATGAGGTTAAGCATGAAACCCTTGCTTTGCAAACTAATGAAGGAGACCGTAGGAAGTAGTCACTCGACCTTCTCCCATTTACTTTAAATACTTTCTTCATTCACCTTGATTTTGTTCAATGCAAACACCTTCCGAAGGGAGGATGCTCATAAGGCACCACGAGGCCAAGCATGAATTTCACATTGTGAACTTCACGGAAAGTGCGAGGCAAAAAAGTATATATTATACACAGCTCGTATATGAAACATTCTGGCATGTTATATACATACAGTAATCCTCCCACTAAGTATTTTTACTGAAAGGGGGGAGAATTTTTACACCAAGACATAGCGAGAAAAATGAAAGAGGGGAGGTCCTTATCTGTAAAGATCCTATGATTTCATTCATTTCATGTGATCCATAAAAAAGCTTGAATAATGTGTTTCCAAAGGACCTCTGTTTCTTTCTTGAATGGGTGGCCCACAAAAACAAAAGAGAGTAAGGTCTTGATGTCATAAGGGAGAGCCACTGTCCAATCGAAAGCTGCGAGGATCTTGTCCCGAAACATAGTTGCAAAGGAGCAGGTGTGGAAGACGTGATGTGATGTGGAGATTCCCTGTCTTCTTTACAAAGGACACACCAATGAGGAGACAATGTGTAGTAGGGGAGCCGACGCTGCAGTCTATCGTGGGTGTTTATGGTGCGGTGGGTAAGTTACCAAATGAAGAATTTTATCTTCTTTGGGTAATGATCGCCCCAAATGACCTTCGCTAGAGATGGATTTAACACCCCTTTAAGGCCAAATCATTAAGGAGTGTTTTGGTGGTGTAAAGGCCGTGACTGTCTACGGGCCAAATCCATGAGTCATTGGCAGAAATAAGGTGGATGGAAGCAAGATGATTGGATAGAGAGGCCCATTCAACAATCTCTACATCCTTGAGATGAGTCCGGAACCCCAAGTCCCAAAAACCACTCTGTATTCCATAAATTAGAAACTGACGCCTCCTTGAATTTGGATAAAGCATGGAGATGAGGGAAATGCATAGCCAAGGGGGAACCAAGAATCCATGGACCGATCTAGAATGATGTAGATGTCCTGTTTCGTACCCGTGAGGAGATATGATCGAAGATAATGTGCCGATGCTTGTGAATGTCTCTCCAGGGGCCATGAGCTGTCTTTAATGATTTTCAAAATAATTTTCAAAATGGTATTTAGTTGCTTATAATGGATTGTGTCTCTTCCTTTTCTAAATATTTCCCCATACTTCTCACTTAGATACATTTCAGCTGTTCTCTCTCTACGAAAGAGGTTGGATGCATTAAACTAGTAGATAGTGGTAATGAAGTACTTTCTGTCAACTAATACAATATTTAACACAAGTTTATATGTTTGAAAATTGAAAGGTTCACACGGAGGTATTTTTCAGTAATGGAACTATCCTAAGATGTTGCAACACCAAAGAGCTGCTTGAAAAACACCTCAAAGCAACGGGAGGAAGAGGTTTGACTCGATTTCCACCTGAACCAAATGGTTATCTCCACATTGGTCATGCCAAGGTAGTGATCAGCTATTTAAAATTTTTTTTTACTTTTTAATTTCAATGACATCTCGTCTCTTACCAGAAGTTTCCCTGCACTTCTTGTTATCATTATGATTGGTCAGGCAATGTTTGTGGATTTTGGCCTGGCAAGAGAGCGAGGTGGAAGCTGCTATTTAAGGTTAAATTTCCCTTCTTTTATTTTCTTACAATCTCTGTTTATCCATTCCATTTGTAACTATGTTTAAATTCTTCCATATTAAATCTTGGCTGGGTTCAAGTTTGTAACCATTGCTAATCAACTTCACGACAGTTTGAATAATATAGCTGGCCACCTTTATTTTTACTGTTATTTCAAAACGTGTGCTTGTAGGTATGATGACACGAACCCTGAAGCTGAGAAAAAGGAATATATTGATCATATAGAAGAAATTGTCAAGTGGATGGGCTGGGAGCCTTTCAAGGTGTAATTTTAGTGTACTTTGCTTAACTATCTGTTTTAACCCCTAAACCATGTGGTGTGGTGTTGTTTTCTCCAGATCACCTATACTAGTGATTATTTCCAAGATCTGTATGAATTGGCTGTGAAGCTCATAATTACGGGTCAAGCTTATGTTGATCACCAGGTCATTATGTAAAATATGGTACTTTTTATATGTTTGTAATTCATAGTGGGGCTGTTTGGCTGCTTTTGAAATGCCATTTGTTGGGCCTCTATGATCCATTGATTATTTCCATGACTTTATCTGTTACCTTTTTTTTTGGCTTTGTTTTTTTAAATTAATTAGTTCTATACTTTTGTAATCCTTGTTAATTTTTGCATCTGTATGACGCAAAGTACATTTTCAATTATTTTTTTAGACTCCTGAAGAAATAAAGGAGTACAGAGAAAAAAAGATGAATAGTCCCTGGAGGGATAGGCCTGTAGCTGAATCATTGAAATTGTTTGACGAAATGAAGCAAGGTCTGATTGAGGACGGCAAGGCAACTCTTAGAATGAAGCAAGACATGCAGAGTGATAATTTTAATATGTATGACCTTATTGCATATCGCATTAAGGTGAGCCACCTTTTAACTCGTTGACACACTCCCAGAACTCTTTAAATACTGATATTTTATGTTGCAATTTTCTCATCCAGTTTACTCCTCATCCACATGCTGGAGACAAGTGGTGTATTTATCCAAGTTATGACTATTGCACACTGCATTGTTGATTCTCTTGAGAATATAACACATTCGGTACGTTTTGCTCCTTTATATGCTTGTTTCTCATGCATATTTCATGGAATTTTTTTGGTGACTATGAGTTGTCGAGCTGTATGAAAGAAGCAAATAGAGGCTATTGCCTTGTAACGTATCCAGTATAATGTATGTTTTCTAGAAGGATAATGCACATTTTAAAATCACATAGGAATAATTACATTATTGTATACTTTGGAGAATGTGGTCTGGTAGTTGCCCTTGTTATTAATGGAGGGCCTTTTAACGAGTGTGTCGAATTGTTTTAAGGGTAAAATACACTTTTAGTTCTTGAGTTTGAGCATAAGTTTCCATTTGGTCCCTAAGTTTCAAAAGCGACAGTTTAGTCCCTAACTTTTAGAAAATAGTTCTAATAGGTCCTTGGAGTCAAACTTTCGTTAGTGTCACTAATGGAATCCTGACCGACATTAGTCGGTTGACAATGTTTTGATGACTTGTCAATTTTTAATATCTTTATAAATATTTTTAATTTAGGTGGCATTTCTTTTTAATGTTTCCCATTTCTATTTCTCTCCCTTCCCTCCTTCTCCACCACTCTTCCTGTGCTTTTGGTTATTTTGGAATGTATTTCGCAATGCGTTCTCAAATTTGGCAACTGAGAATACAAACCAAGTACCCAAGATTGGAATTAAAAGCACTAGAAGTGTCTTCCATCGCTCCTCATCCTCACCAAATCGCCATTTCCAAACCGCAAAAAAATAAAAAAATGGTGGGCACAGTCCCAATCGTCCTGCCTCGTCGCCTTCTTCCCCAAGGCCAAATTAATCCTTCGCTTCGCCTTGGAAAAAAGGTCGCTTTGAATGGCCTTCATATCACCATCACCACCCCTCCCTGGTCGGCGCTAGTTTCATTGACTTTGAGTTTGGGACGACGACTATATAGAGGACGACCCATGGCGGAAGTATTTAGTTGTCTATTTGCCGCAACTCGAGCTCTCCGGCAAGCTGGCGCTTGCCCAGATGCTCCAAAACCGCGCTGGAGAGAATCGATAGGTGTCCTGTCTCGGCGGAAACCCCTTCATGCCATGTGTCTTTGATGTGTCTCACAATTTCGGCATCCCCTGTTCATTCGCTGGGTCCAATCTTGCTTTGTTTTCTCCATTTATTACTACTACTCCCAAAAATTGATCGATTGCAATGATAAATTGCTCTCTCTCTCTTCTGGATACAACGAAATTCCCAGCTTCTTACACCCCTACGACAACTGCAAGGCCATCGGCCAGTCAATTTTTAGCAATTTTGCAATGCCTAGATTCTATCATGAGTTCGAAAGAGACGTCATAATAGGCACCTCTTGTGACCAACCATCTACAACTTGGTCATTTTCCACTTTATCAATGGTGGAGAAGAGAGATAAATAGAAGATAGAAAGAGAAAAAATAGTCTCTCAAGTTTAAAAAAAATATAAAATTAATAAATATTGATAAATCATCTAAAATTGCCAACTAACTAATGTCAAGTCAGCATTCCGCTAGTGACACCAACGGAAGTATAACTCTAGGGACCTTTTAGGGCTATTTTCTAAAGGTCGAAGATCAAACTGTCATTTTTTAAAATTTAGGGACCAAAAGTGTATCTTACCCTATTTAAATAGTAGGAGACCTAGGGTGAGGTGGAAGGATGTTTCCTCGAGGCTTACATGACAAAATACTAGATGCTAAAGTCCTTAAGGGAGCTGTTTGTGTTATATCTAGAGTATTTTGTATTATAAGTAATATAACAAAAAGTGTTTCATAATAAACCACTTTGTCGTTCGGCTCTAATATTTCATAACTTTTTTCTAAATGATTCGTATTTGTTTAATTTCTTTTAATAATTGAAAATTTTCTAAAACAAACCCTCCTTTTTCATTGTTAAGATATGAATGATTCCACTCACAAAGAATTATAGATTGTTTATTGAGTTAGTTATATTTGCTTAAAAACTATTTTTAAAATGGACAAATTACTAAAATAAACACTTGATTTTTTTATATATATATATATATGTATTTTCTCATTAAGAAATGATCAAAAGAAAGATTTCATTAGATAAGACAAAGGTAAAGATTATAAAAAAGGATAGTAGCGTGGCTAGAACAGAAGAACTGATGGAGAGAAATTATAAAAATAGTAAAGAGAAGGTCAAGATGAGACAATACAGTGCATTGAATACCACGTCAAGGCTAAGTTGTCTACAAAGGCTTTTTGTTTCTCTCAAGCTAAACATTCGAATACATTACCAAGGCTTTTGTTGTTCCTCTCTAGCCAAATGCACAAACGAATAGCCAAAAAAGCAGTCTGCCAAAGAACTGGTGAATGCATGTGCACCTCCTCTAGTGACTAATATTAAAAAAGTCGTACTTGAAGCGAACCTCACTTGTAAAGTACCCAAAAATCTATTCCATTCTTCTAATGCATGTTTAACATGGCATTAGGCCGTAAGATTATAAATGAGAATCGATAGATGAAGCCAACGGTGTAAACCATCACATTAAAATTTGATCTTAGAATTCTAACCTTCCACCTAAAAGCTCTGAAAGCTGTTTATCTCGCATTCTTGATACTCTCCCCCACCTCCTCCTGTATCTGGAGATTAGAAGTTCCATTTACATTGGACGAAATCTATATTTATTTAAGTTAGCATTAGTGTCTCACCATTCAGTTGATGCTGCATTTCTGTACTGTTGAATTTTAATTCTGAATTTCTGATTATCAAACTGCTTGCATAATGATGTTTGTCAATCATTTATGTATTTGATGGTCAAAATGTGATATCTTTTATCTTATATTCTATTCTTTTCTCAGTTGTGTACCTTGGAATTTGAAACACGTCGTGCTTCGTACTATTGGTTATTGCACGCACTGGAGCTTTATCAACCATATGTGTGGGAATATTCTTGACTCAATGTTTCAAATAATGTGTTGTCTAAGCGTAAGGTGGGTGTGGCATGCTTGTAGGTTCATCTTTGAATAACTCAGACGTTAGATATTTTCATACGTTACTGATCATATATATGTTTTGCTTTCTCAGTTAAATCGACTAGTGACAGAAAAATGGGTTGATGGTTGGGATGATCCTTGACTGTTGATGCTAGCTGGTGTTAGGCGCAGGGGTGTCACGTCAACTGCAATTAATGCTTTGGTTCGAGGAATTGGAATCACTAGAAGGTTTGAAGTTTGTATGCTTGTTATATGGGCATGTCAAAGAAATCAGTAGCATTTCATGCTACATTTGTCATCTGCTGTTACCATAACTATCTGGTGTTTTCACCACAGTGACTGTAGTTTGATTCGGTTTGATCGTCTTGAATATCACATTAGATAAGAACTAAACAGGTCAGCTCAACGGGCAATGGTTGTTTTGCAGCCGCTTAAGGTGCACATCTTTGATTATTAGATTTCTCTAATTATAATTTTGGTTTGATGTTTGACTAATTTTTGTATGCTCTCAGGTCGTTATTACCAACTTAGAAAATGGATCAATAATGGATCTTGACGCCAAGAAATGGCCTGAAGCTCAAGCAGATGAGGCATCAGCCTTTTATAAGGTGGACTTGGTTTTCTCTTAATACTGTTCTATATTCATTTAGTGTTTGATGATTTATGGACAACAGATCTCCAAGACTGTCCATCTTTTCAGCTCGCCCAAAAAATTGTATAATGGATGATAATTCAGCCTACTAGTAAGCCATTTTTTAAAATCATAGTTTGGCGCTCCTTAAAGTTCACCTTATCAGTAATTACGTTTGATTTCTTGTTATTCATTTTCTTTTTGTAGTGGATATTTCAACCTTTACCAGTGAATATCTCAAACCTTTTTTGAGCATTATTGTGTTATGGCTATCCTTATTACATTGCTTTCTTATTGCCGAGTACCTTATCAATATTTTGATTTCATGTTATTTTTATTTTTCTTTGTCAGAGGACATTGCTTTTTCTCTCTATGATATTTATCTTACTTATGAATATAATATTGTTTTTTTAAAAGTTGTATTCTTTCTACTGTGCCTTACAACTGAAACTGAATTTATTTTTTTCTTTCTACTTGTCTTGTGGCATCAGGTTCCATTTTCCAATGTTGTGTACATAGAACAATCAGATTTCCGGTTGAATGATTCAAAAGATTACTATGGTCTTGCACCTGGGAAGTCTGTCCTTCTGAGGTATTGCATTTTTTTTCACCATTATATATTTACGCAAACACGCAGAAAATGAGAATCTTATTCTTTGGTTACAGGTATGCGTATCCTATTAAATGTACAGATGTTATCCTTGCGGATGATAAAGAAACTGTACTTGAGGTTAGAGCAGAATATGATGCTTCCAAGAAATCAAAGCCAAAGGTTTGCTTTTGTGAGGCCGAACTCCAGAGTTTTTCATTGTGTAATTATAGGTTGCAGTCTAATGATCAAGTTTCCTGTTGTGTATTTTATATGCAGGGGGTCCTACACTGGGTTGCAGAACCTTCTCCAGGAGTTGATCCACTGAAAGTGGGAGTTAGATTGTTCGACAAGCTATTCCTTTCTGAGGTTTGAATGCCCAGAGCTTCTCTCCATGGGTGTGTGTGGTGTAATTTGTTTCCTAATTTTGGCTTACTGCCATTTCAAAATCCTGCTGAACTTGATGATTGGCTCGCAGATTTGAACCCACAATCAAAAGTAGTCATCCCGAGTGCTTTTGCTGTACCAAAACTTAGGAATGTTGTTGTAGGAGACGCATTCCAATTTGAAAGGATTGGTAAGTTTTTCGACTGCCCTTTGTTTATTAATCTTCTTTTATGCGAGAGTTTCATTGAGATTGATAAAAGAACAAAAGCAAGATTACACATAAATTCCCTACCCCAATCCTCCCCTCCTCACAAACCATGCACCAACACAACTTCTCCAAAATCGCTCATCAACCTCAACACGCTGGAAAAAATACAACTTGGAATAGAATACCATCTTAAGACTAATTGAATTGAACTAATTTATCCCTTTTGTAAAGAATGATTTCTTTCAAGATACTTGATATCTTTGAACCGTCTCCATCACGGAGGCATGATGAGTTTCACTTCTTTTTGTAGTCAAATGCTTGGATGAGCTTGAAAATGACTTCTTTAATTATATTTCAGAACATAGATGTTAGTTGAACAGACAGGCATGCAACACATCTTGTTATAGCACATGGAAGACTTACTGATAGCTTTTGCTTTCTGTTTGATTTTCGTTTTCCATTATTTTCTGCATTTGTCTCAGGGTATTTTGCAGTTGATAAAGACTCAACTCCTGAAAAGCTCATATTCAATTGAACAGGCACGTTGAGAGATGGCTATAATAAGAGCAGTAAGTAAGTTCAAAATTAGGGGAAAAAAACAAATGGTCTTATAATGCATCCCTTCTTTCAAATCAAAATTTTCGTAAATATTGTTTAGATCTTGTAGAAGAATTAAATGTGCTTCGAGTCTTTGTTGTGTAAATCATTACGACTGAGACCTTCCCTGGAAAGAACTTATGCCTCTTTGATTCGAGATTGTTTTGACCGAAAATTTGAAGGAAAAAAACTGACCACAATGTTTATGATAAAGTCTTATGCAAATGATTTGACATTCTGTTCTATCTCTTAACTTTTTTTAATTAATTAATTAGTTAGTTATTTTTATGGCAGAATATTAATCAAAGAAATCTCCCCAACTTCTTACCTCAATCTCTCTTTTGCCATCATTTTTTCCCTTCAATTTTATCCAATGCTCAAGTTGAAAAACAAATGCAGACTATATTTACAACGGTATATTTATGGACGAAATCCGACCTTCCAAACCATCTTTCAATATATCGTTCCATAAATAGAAGATGTATATAAATTTTCAAGCTCTCCAATGAAAGCCCCTCCCTTGAATGTTCTTTGTACTCTGCTTTCTCAAACTTAAAATGAAGCAACGAACTTATGCATCAATGTCATGAACGGTAATGCAACCAATGCTAATCCAAAATCTCCATCAGACTTAGGCCAATAGAATTTTAAACGTAATCAACTAACATCATCATTTCAATGTGGTGAAAAAAGGTTTCATTCATTCTTGAGATGAATAATTAGAGAATGAGATCCAAAATTTAGTATAGATTAGTTTGAGACACATTTCTAATATAGGATAAGATTAAATTTTTATTAAAATATATATTTTTATAAATTTGCCCAAAACTTAAAGAAAGTAAAATGAAAGATTTAAAATTATAATGACGGAAGCAAAATAAAATTAGGTAAAATTTTGAAGTTTAAATGAATTGAGTGTATAAATTTTTTGTGACACTTTTTTAGCATATAATAATAAGATAATGAGCATAATAAGGGAAACAAATAACAATTTGGTTTTACAAAATTTATAATCAAGTAAACGATTTAGATTATAAGGACCCTATGAGGTATTGCAATAATAGCTAAACGACATTTTCTTTTTAAATAGTGAGAAAATATTTAGACAAATATACCATTGCAACCAATTAGGAAATTAAAAGTTTTTATTTAGGGATTTAGATTTTTATTAATAGCAAAAACAATTGACTTAATATTATGGAATTAAACGCATCTAACAAAAAATAAATGAAATAAAATAATTATCTGAAATTTGATTTAAGATTACTAATTAGAATTTGAAAGTAGATTTAAAAAAAATGGTAAGACTGTATTTAGGTAGATTTTGAAATTTACCCATCTAAAATAGGAAATTTTTAAATAGGAGAGTAAATATAATTAAGGAATAACCCATCTAAAATAGACACCTTACCTTTATTTTGATTTCAATGTATTAGGGTTTGACTTCACGCACCCCAACACTTTTCCCCAACACGTTTTAAGGGGAAAGCAGTGTTTCCATCCTTCTATAGAAGGAGACAAACTAATAAAGAAATATTTGAATCTACCTATAGCGTCGACCTCACGAGATGTATACGTCCCTGCATGATAATTATTGGTAAATATACACATATACACCCAAATTGAAGAATCAATTAAAAAATATATGGTAATGATAACGTTTGACACAATATACATAGATACAACAGATCTACACTATCAATAAATATATATACATTACCTAGATTTATTGATGTCTCACTTCCATTCATGTGGTCAATGGGAGTATCTACAATAATGATATCTAGTGTAGATTGCACTTGTGTCGAACTCTCATAGTTAGGGTAACTGTTGATATTTACATTCGTCCGGTATGGTTTCCTACTTCCATCTATGGAGTCAATACGGGTATCACAGTATCAACGACAATGCACTTTGTCCCAAACTCATTCGACAATACAGTTAAAATCAGGTGACATCCCTATCTTCAGCTAGTCTTATAATAAGAGATTTGTGACTATCATTCTTGACCAACGATATGGATGAAACTTTTCTTTGTTTGTTAAATGAATATTCTTCCTGATGCCCTGTTTATACCCATTTTTCCATTACATGTACCACCATATAGAATTGTGCTTACTACATTCGTCATTGTTGCGAAGAAAGAAAAAGATAAAGTAGAATGACAGAAGGATGGGATGGAGACTGTGGAGCACTATGTTTAAATTAACTCAAATTCTTAATAAAATAATTAAAATAATTAAGTTAAAATCCCTTAAGGTAGGAAACAACGTTTGAATTGAAAAACAAGTTTGTTGGGTGGTTAAATACTTGTAAATTCCAAGTATATCCTTTAACCATTTTTACAAAATTATAAACAAAAGCAACTTTCTTAAAATTGCCTAATTAAAAAGAAAATTAAAATAAAATAATGTTTGAAAACTAAAGAGGAAAAAGAAACCGCCAAAATGGATCATATAATAGGACTCGGGAGTTGGGCCCCGTCCATTAGTTCTCTCGAGTCCCACTTTAAGCCCAGTTGTACTTTCAATTGCCACGTACGAAGTGCGTGAACTCCAAACGCGGAGCCCAACTCGACATGCTGCCACGTGGGCGGTCGTGATGGGATTTCTCGGCGCCTCGTCTCACGCGTCAAGACCGTACGTAACTTTCACGTCCATTCCACATAGACCTTTCCCTCTCTCCCTATCTAAATACACGACTCTTCTTCTTCTCCTTCTTCCCCCTCTCTCTCCTGTCCAAAATCCGTCCGCCATTTTCACTATCGCGAAGCTAGGCGATGGCAGAGTATTTCTTCTCCTAGGGCTCGATCCCAACTGTTCGTTTTCTTCTTGTTCCGGTGCTGCAACTTTTGATCAGAATGTATTTTTTGTAGAGAGATGCTGCTCTGGCTCCGCCGTGGAATCCAGTCTAAGGTTTCTTGGTTTTACTTTTGCATTTTACCTTATTTGCGCTAGATCCTAGGGCTGGTTGATTCGAGATTTTTATCTCAATTTTATCGTTTCTGTGTTTTGTAACTTCACGGTTCACTAGGATTGTTTTGTTTGAAGTTTGCTCCACCATGTTGTGTTTTTGCTGAATAATTTGTGTTGTGAGCTACGGAAATCGATGAGAGATTGGCGAGGGGGAGAGTATTTGTGTTCTTGTTTCGTTTGAAATTTACTGACAGCCGCACAGTAAGTCTTTGAAGTTCGCGACCTAACTCTACCTATAATGACTAATTCTTTATTAAAAATTATGCAATGGGCTCATGCTGATCGGCCTGTTTGTCACATTGTCTGCTGCAAGCCTCAATTGATTTGGATCAATTGTATTTCCATAGCATAGCCCAAGTTTCCAGAGAAGATAACAAGATGATGTGAATGCGGAGAAGACTGGCTTGCTGCTCAAGGGATCGAGCGGTCAGCCTTAACATGGACGCCCAAGATAGTAAGCCTGAACTTTCCTTTACTATTTTAAGCACCAGTAGTATTTGCCTATCTTTTTCGAAACGCACTCAATTATTATTATTATTTTTGGCTTATACTTGATTTTAAGATAATATTTAAAAGTTTCTGATGTAGCTTTATGCTGAATTAATATAAATTTGACGTTATCAATTCAAAAAGTTGCTACTATAGATTTTGAATTTGAAAAAATTAGGAATAACTCCACATGGGGCATTTTTTATTCATGCATGGTTTGACTAGCCATATCAGTTTGAAATACACTCACCACATCCACATGCTACGAATGATTTTTTTCTTCCTTTGTATTTGTTTATTGCTAAGAAAGGTTATGGGTGAATTTTGAAAAGAAAGGGGGCGATGATCATGATAGTGGGCCAGGTAGAGAGTAAAAAGCATGTCTGTTAGGGTTTGGTAAACAGAATAAGGGGGACTCGAGGGAAACGATAGGTCCAGAACGTCAGATCTTGTGAAAAGGAGTAGTAGGTGTAGAAGGCAGATATTACTACCAAGTGTTCCTTTGTGTCTTATTAGCATGACTAGACCCATTGCTAGTTCCGTGCAAATTATGTTGCCTTCAGAACGCACTATTTATTGTACTGTTTGACGTCCAAACCGAAATGGTGTTGGGTTTTTGGTGCTATGCTATACATAGAATGTTGGTGCTATTTTTTATATTTATATTTATTATTACTATTTTTTTGAGTTCACACATAGGGTGAGAATACGAACCTCCGACTATTGATTTATGCAATTGAGCTATTAAGAGGGGCTTTATTTTGTTGCTGCATTTAATTTTGAGCCCATCATCCAAATTTGAAATTTTATATAGATAAAATTTCAAATTTGATATTAAATAGTACAACCAAGGAATCATGAATACACCATTTTGAGCTGTCGGACATTTACTTAATCAATAAAAAGTTCTACAACTTTTAACTCCCCTTTAATGAGGTTTCTTTGGTTGATGGCCTTTTTGTTTCTTTACTTTAATTATTTCTTTTATGTTCACCCCTTAGGGAGTTTGTACCTTTGAACAATTTTGGTCATTTTCATTTATCAATGAAAAGTTCGTATCTTGTTAAAATATATATATATATATATATATATATATATATATATATATATACTTGAAAACTAAAAACAAATGAACGAAAACCCAAAAACTCATAGGAACTAAACAAGATGGAGAAAATATATTAATTCATTTGACATAATCTCATGGGACTTGAAGAGAAGATGGTGATAAATGTCATGTCATATTATGTCTCAGAGTTGCTTTTATCCTCATTCAAACCTCCTTTTTTTGAGTATTAACAACACGTAGGGTGGGGATTCAAACCCACAATTTTTTGTTTGAAATATATGCCTTAACCTGGTTAGCCATGCTTAGGTTGATATATTCTTGCTCAAATGTTGATCCTGCTATTCTAATTTTGATTATATAATTATTAAGATATCACGAGCCAAGGGAATTAAGCAAACTAAAGTATGTTAGTTTAATTTTTTTATATAAATTTTCCTCTCTTATTTTTTTCCCTCAAAATAACGTTTTCTTGAAACCATGGTTCTCTTGAGCATGGATTACCAAGGTCCTAACGTGCTACTAGACTCTGATACCAACTGTAACGCTCAAGGATTTTCAACTTTCCAAACGAGGACTAAGTAAGAAAACCACCACGCTTCCACTACACTACTCTGATTTAAACTCCACCATTTCCATATGTTACCTACTTAAGAGGTAGTCTGTGCAATTTGCCCGATATATATAAATATATGTTTAGTTGATTTATTTCTATTATGAAATATCTTGTAGGCCATTTGTCTCAGATATTTTGAAATGTCTTGTAGGCCATTTGTCTTAGATATTTTCCACGTGACAAGATTAAGGAAATGACTCTGATACTATTTGTTAGGGACAAGGAACCACCCTCCACATCTCCGATATGATATTGTCCACTTCGGGCATAAGTCCTCATGGTTTAGCTTTTGGTATCACCCAAAAAGCCTCATTCTAAAGATGTTGTCCCTAACTTATATATCAAAGATCTTTCCTTTACCTAGCCAATGTTAGACTTTGGTCGCATTCCCAACAGGGGAAAGTAAGATTATATCTCCTATATCCAATTTCAAGATGACATTATGATACTTGGAAAAAAATGACAAAAAGAACCAAAAGAATTGCTTTTCAGTGTTAAAATTCTTTTGGGAGCATCCCACTAGGTCTTCAAAAAATTCGAGAGGTGGTGGATTGATTCAAAGCCTATTGCATGGTTAGTCAACTGAGCATTTTATCCAAATGACAAGATTAAGGGAAAGACTTTGATACCATTTGATAGGGACAAGGAACCACCCTCCACATCTCCATTGAAATAATATTATCCACTTTGGGCATAAGCCCTCATGGTTTCGCTTTTGGTATCACCCAAAAGACCTCATACATATAGAGATGTTGTCGCTACCTTAAATATCAAAGATCTTCTCTTTATCTAGGCAATGTTGGACTTTAGGTCGCGTTCCCAACAGGGGAAAATAAGGTCATGATCTCTTATATCTAATTTAAAGATGACACTATGATACTTGGAAAATATGACAAAAAGAACCAAGAGAATTGCTTTTCAGTGTTAAAATTATTTTGGGAGCATCCCTATAGGTCTTCAAGAACTTCAAGAGATGGTGCATTGATGCAAAACTTATTGGGTGATTAGACACTCGAGCACTCTACCCACATGACAAGATTAAGGGAATGACTCTGATACTATTTGTTAGGGACAATGAACCACCCTCCACATCTCCGATAAGATATTGTCCACTTCAGGCATAAGCCCACATGGTTTAGCTTTTGGTATCACCCAAAAAGCCTCATTCATATAGAGATATTGTCTCTAACTTATATATCCAAGATCTTCCCTTTATCTAAGTCAATGTTCGACTTTGGTTGCATTTCCAACAAGAAATTAAGGTTATAATCTCTTCTATTCAATTTGCAGATGACACTTTGATTCTAGGCAAAAATGACAAAGAGAACCTAAAGAAATTCTGTTCAGTGTTTAAATTTTTTTGGGAACATCCCTCTCTGTGTTGAAAATTTTGAGAATTGGTGTTTTAATACTAAACATATAGGGTAGATAGGCACCCGAGCATTCTTCCCACATGACAAGGTTAAAGGCATGACTCTAATACCATTTGTTAGGGACAAGGGACTTCCCTCCACATCCCCGTTGATACTATATTTTCCACTTTGGGCGTAAGACCTAATAGTTTTGTTTTTTGTATCATCCAAAAGGCATCATTCATATAGAGAGGTTGTCTCTAACTTATATGTCTAATATCTTCCCTTTATCTAGCCAATGTTGGACTATGGTCACGTTTCCAACGCGAAAAATAATGTTATCGTCTCTTGTATCAACTCTTAATAATAGTTAAAATTGATTAGGTTGTCTTATACAATTCTTCAATGCACGCTTAAGGTACTTTGCATCTAAATGAAACCAAAAACAGTCCAGAAATTGAAGCAACTACCCTAGCCCATCTCATTTATATATTCTATACCATGAAGGAAATACATAATAATCTCACAAAACAAAAATAATTATAACCTGAGGCATTTTATCAAAGATCCAATGCATAGATCACCCCTCCGCGTAGCAAGCTGATCTGATATATGGCACTATATTTGGCTTAATTAAAATCAAAATATTCCCCTACTCGAAAAACATTTTATTACTAGTAACCAAACCAATAAGACACCATGTTACTACAAGGCAAAAAACAAAATATGTTCTTAAATTAAAATAACAAATTATGTTTGGTATACCATTATGGAATCAATGTGACAATAATTGTTTTATCGTGTTTATAAATAGGTTTGAAATTATTTTCATAGTTATTGGATAATAATAAAGTTAAAAAAGAATATCTAATTTGTTTGTTATGAAATATAATTGTAAAAAATTGAAAATATGGAAATTATTAACTAAATAAACATTAATATACATTAAAAACTACACAAACAATCAATTTTGTGAGGAACAGAATTTGCTTGTTGCAACATACCTCAAGTGAAGCTAGGGTAGGAGAATCCATACTTATTCCTCTATGTTTCCCAATAAAATACTGTATGTAGTAAAAGCCCTCTCTCGAAGCTTGTTGTAATCTCGCCATCTGACTCATCCATGGCCCCCACACATCTTGTAAATCAACAACTTCAGGCCATCGGTTACATTTCCAGAGCCAAAATACTAGCACCTTAAATAAACAATGTCAGTAATAAATAACAATAGAATTAGATCACCAATGTCTATTTTACAAAAGCACAGAGGGGAAGAAGATGGGGAAAACCTTAGAGAAGACGCAAGGTTCAGGCAGTGAGTTAAGATTAGCGCTAGGGCACACATGATATCAATTACTTGGAAAAATCCTCTGGAAAAACTCACAGAAAATATTACAAAAACTGCATGTACCTGCAAAATTGAGAATCTAGGGACTGAGAAAGTTACAATGTCATTGGAAACAAAATCTCTCCTTCAAAAACATAAAAATCAGCCACTGTAAGTTCCATTCCTTTCCAGCAGACTCCGTCCCAAAAGCTTCTCTATTGGTTCCTTCTTCACTTTTCTCACCAGTCTTTAAAGTAATCTAGGCTTTCAATAACTTGTGGGCGTTGTCCTCTCAGAAAGAACATACGTAGAAAACTCATTACAATCATGCAAATGATATATCACAATTTCAAATTTTACCTTCAGCGAGGAGATGCCAAAGTGGATATCAAGTGAGGCTATGGCAGCATGCCAGTCTCTGATGTTACACAACTACTACAAGGCAAAAAAAAAAACTTTTTCAGACCAAACCTAGGCCTATTACACACACTTGATCGCAAAGGAAAGGATGAGAAGTACAAGGCAGAAGAAAGAGCAATAATTCATCGAACCATATTAAATTACAATATCCCAACTCAATACAACGGAATTAGTGAGTTCCCCAATTTAGGTTTTCCAAATAATTTGATAAGTGGTTCATCACAGCTTTTCAATTACTTCCCTACTATTCAAAACGTTTTAGAAGTTCCTTTGCTGTTGTTATCCAAAAATACATAGAGTACAAGTAAATTATATCAACGAAAACAGTACACAAAAAGGGGGACAAAAAAACATACAAAACGAAAAATAATTCAAAGTTAATTTTAAAATTTCGTATAACCGACAAACCCAATTTGATCCTTCAAAAAATTTTCACAGTAGAGATTGCTGTTGTTAAAATACCTGCATGCTAAGCCATCCTGCAGTAAATTCCTATAACCAGCCGAAACCTAGATAATGTACGCAGAAAGGGAAAAGAAATGAAAATTCAATAAACAGAGAACTTCTAAAAGAATGACTCCTTTTTAAGCATGCTCCTTTCTAAGGATTACTTAAATTAGGGAAGAAATTAAAATCAACGCAAATAGTAATCAAAAGCAATACCACGAGACGCAACTTTGGCAACAACAGGCATTCAAATCTAAGAGTACCTCAACCTTATCCAGCTTCGTCGCTCTGGCTAGCTATGAAATCATTTAGACACTCCAAATTTCCGAATTCCAAATCGAGAGCGAAAAAATAGAAGAAACAGAAACCGATAGTTACGAAAATCAAAATTTCTTCAGTACGACCAGCATAGTACTCCCCAAAAATTTAGGGTTTCGAAGTACCCAAAAGCCTTAAAAAGATGGATAAGAACAAACTTATGCCGATCAATGGGAGTCGGTGAGTTTACCAGAAACTTGGAATGACGATCGCAAAATTGAAAGAGCGAGATTGAGAATGGGGTGAAACAGAGGGGCGGTGGTACCCAGAATGCGATAAGAGCCTGCGAAACCAAGAAGAAAGTTACAGTACGATTTTCTGTACTTTCAAACCGGAAATACACTGATAACGAGCGAGATTGAGTGAGAGAGTGGAGAAAACCCTAATTGAAAACCGATAAATGAGATCAAAAAAAAAAAAAAAACGAACCTGGATGGTTGACTCCATGAACTGAAGATGCGCCAAAGAGAGGGAGAGCAACGAACATTTGAGTAAACCGCGAACCCCTACATCTTATAGCCGTTAGCGTGCGTGAAGAATAAGCAAACTCAAAATAAAATTATAATATCATTTGTTTTAATTACCTTTAATTTAAATTACTTTTTTTCCCACCTACTAAAAAAAATACATTTTCCATTTAATTCGAATGCATTTTTCTGGTAGATATTTAGACTTCGATTATTAGTTGGGGTGGTCTCATAGAGAATGGTCTTTGTATTATCAATCGAGGTGGACCTAATAGAGAATGAGTTTTGTTTATTATCTTGAATTGCGTTTGAAACTCTAATATTTTGTATAACAAAATTCAGAATGTTGACTCAATTTAATTTAATTTTTATATCACGAAATTCTCATTGACTCTCATCTCCGTTTCAACCTCCGAATCTCGTCTCCTCATTTTTAGGGTTTATGCGTCATGTTTCATCATCCGAAAACAAATACTTCACTAAATAGTAAAATTTTCACTATTTTTATTTCATACACTTTCCGCCTTCTTCAACGACTTCGTTTTCTCCATTTTCCATGGGTTATTTACTCTGTTTCAGCCTTTGAATCTCTATCTTCTAGGATTTTTGTGTCATGTTTTGATGCAATTTATGAAATACATCATGAATTGACCGTAATTCCAACACCACTGTGGTTATTCTGAGGTTACTATGCTTTCTTTCGTTGTTTCCCTCCCAGGTATAAGCTATTTCATATTCCAATTTCGGATTATTTTGTTTTGAATAATTAGGTTTATTGTTTTGCACTGTGTAACTACCGATGAAATGCACACACGATCGTCGAATGTCTCTGAACGTGCTTTTAACGTGCTTTTAAACGTGATTTTGACCCTATTGATTGTGAATTGTGTTACAGTTTCAAGAAAAATATGATTTCTTCTACTTTTTCTTTGTATTTTTTCATCCTAAACACTTGTAAACCCGTTCGTGATTTTGAAAATCTGTACAAGTTTTGTAACGTTTTTCAATTTAGGGAAAGAAAAACGTATATTTCTATAGTACCATTCAAACATTTTCAGAACTTCAATTCCAATCAACAACCAAACGTGGCTAAATATAAACAAATTAACGGAGTATTTATTTTCGAAAAAAGAACCAAAATGAAATTAATTTTTTTTCCCTATAGCCGTTTGAATGGAGCGGGCCGTTGACCAAGTCAACCTTTGGAAGGACGCGGATTGGACACGGTTAAAGTTAGTTTAAAAAGCAAGCCGAAGAAGAGAGGAGAGGATCTATCCTTCCGGTTCCCGCCGTTCCAACTCCTTCGCGCTCTGTATTTTTCTACACATTTCGATCGCTGAAATCCTAGATTAGGGTTCGGTCTCCTTCAAAATCTTGCTTCAGAAGTGAAGAAAGTGTTCATCATAGCTGCGTAATCGTTGACAGCCATCTCTCAGGGTTTCGTTTCGGTTTCCTCCGCACGAGTATCTCGACATCTCCACAACGACGCCTCCTCCTCCGGTATGATTTCCACCCCTCTCTCTCTCTCTGCACTGTTCTCTGTTCTTTATCGCAAAATCCTAAATTAGGGTTTTAATGGCAGGCGAAGTTGTTCTTACCCTTTTATTTGCAGATGGTGAGCCAGAACCTTCCTTCGCTATTTAATATTCAAGGCGCACGCACTAGACGTATTCCACATTCGTTTGTCTCGATGAGACCGAAATCAAAATCCCCGGGGTTCGAGTAAGTTCAATTTCTTGTTCTATGCGGAGAGAACTAAAACAAATCTATTTAGTTGTTGTAGCTTCTTCGGCTGTACAGGAGAACAAGATTTAACTGTCGTCATGAGTAATTCAATATTTTGTGATAAATCCTGGTTTGGAATTCACTTATTAGTAGTAAACTTTCGCATCATCTTAGAATGTTTACTTTCATTCACTTTGTTTTGCATTTTATCTTTGCCGTCATGGTCATATTTACTTATCGACGAAGGGTGACGATTGTTGAATACTGCTTTACAAACTCTCACGATGGGAATAGCTGAAAACTCAATTTCTAGGTGGGGAATTTATAATCTGATTGAAGTTACACATGCTAGCCACAATTTTAGTAACTTTTTTGTGAACATGATCAATAATAACATGCACTGGTATTACCCAACAAATTTAAGGATCGTTTAGTAGCATTATTATATCTCTCTTCTCAATTTTCGTTTCACTGGTTAGAATTTTGGAGGATTAAGAACAATCTGATTACTTTGATGGATACGAAATTAAAACATCCTCATTTCTTCACATAGTTTTTTGTATCTATCCTTTTCTCTACATAAAATATACAATAATATCTACAAATGAGTCACACTTTCTATGAGCTTTCTTCTTAACAGTCTGAGATTGCAGGTTCTTGAACGAAATCCCTTTTATCGAATGAAACTGCATCGGGGAGGTGAATAATGGAGGCAGTGAGATGTGGAGGAGTTTCCCCTGTTGAGTGGTAGCTGAGCCCTCTTTGATTCTTAAAGGCGCACACACTAGACGGCGACGGTATTCATTCAGTCTCGATGAGACCAAAATCCAAACCCTGGTGTTCCTCGCTGTTCCTTCGGGCCATAGTGGTCCAGTCCAGTGTTTGAGTAAGATGAATTTCTTCTATCCAGAGAGAATTTATACAATTTTATTTAATTGCTGCGGCTTCTTTGGCTGTACAGGCCCATAGGATACTATTTTGAAGGAAGTTGGCTTGGTCTTTGTTGCTTCATATTTCTTTATTCGTCTGGTGATACTTGTTGTGCTAAATGGAATTTACTAGCTAATTGATGTTTTAGATGGTTTTAATTGCAGCAGCCCATCACTTGCCATTTCCCAAAAAAAAAAAAAAAAGCCTGTGTCAGATAAAGCTGATTCTTGAACTTCGAGTGTTTGTATTGGTTAAGTGCGGAAATCAAAATCCCCAGGGTTTGAGTAAGTTCACTTTCAGTTGATTGAGACCACATATCTTGTTATTCACTCTTTTAGGGTTTAGGGTTTAGGGTTTAGGGTT